>NW_027506923.1:5000-43154 GCF_052324685.1 Brachyhypopomus gauderio | reverse complement strand
AGTGGACATACAGACACAGGGAGGGGAGAGAGGACACACCCAGGACAGAGCACCACCCACCAGTGGACATACAGACACAGGGAGAGGAGAGAGGACACCACCCAGGACAGAGCACCACCCACCACTGGACATACAAACACAGGGAGGGGAGAGAGGACACACCCAGGACAGAGCACCACCCACCACTGGACATACAGATACAGGGAGAGGAGAGAGGACACACCCAGGACAGAACACCACCCACCAGTGGACATACAGACACAGGGAGAGGAGAGAGGACACACCCAGGACAGAGCACCACCCACCAGTGGACATACAGACACAGGGAGGGGAGAGAGGACAAACCACCACTGGACATACAATCACAGCCACTTACACAAGGACTTCATTATTAGGGCAGACACCACTGGGCATGCACACACACCATCATTTACAACCACCAGGACAATTCTCCCAACATCAACATTAACCTCCTGCAGGAACTGGAAGGAAAGCCAGGATAAGGCAAGCTAAGTTTATTAATACTGCACCTTTCATACACACTGGCAATTCAAAGTGCTTTACACAAGAAAAGAAGAAGCTTATTACGACCCAAGGTCTATCACCTTGGGAAGGTCATTGCCCACAAAATATAATACATAAAAATTAAAAACAAGATTTTAAAGGAATAAAAATAGAAATGATTACATGAAATTACAATTTTAATTAAGATTAAGATAAAAGGATAATTAAAGATGATAAAAAGTAAAAGATCAATAAAACTAGAAGTTGAGAGAAATTAAAATACGAAAATAAGTGTAAGTAAAAGTTAAAATAGGCTACATTTACGGTACTCTATCCAATAGTCAGACCAAATAAGTAAGATGCTATCTTGGATTTAAACACATCTGAGACATTCCAGGATATTGCTACATTTCAGGGTGGTCACTTCTAAAATTTGATCTTCAATTTGATCGTTTTTAGTCATATATTTATTAGCTACAGGTTATAGACTATCAAAAAGTTTGATTCGTCAAGCTCAGGTATGGAAGCAGTTTTTTTTTATTAGATGTAAGTTGGTATGCAGTAACAGGGTTGCGACTAACAGGGTTGCAAATTTAGGCTAAGTTGTGGTCTACCCCAGGAACAGATGCTCACTGTAAAATTTAGCTATGTACACAAGATCAAGGACAAATATGGTTATATAAGTATATAAAGTAAATTTTGACTCTACTCAATATTAGTCTTACAATATGAGGAACAGAGTTGCATTCACTGAGTGACACACACAACTTGGACAAACATATTTGAAAAAAACCTTGAAAATTGTTAGAGCACTTACCATTGGTCTTGCCATGTGGGCAGGAAATGTCCTTGTGATGTAACTTCCTTTGTGCCAGTACACAAATATTTTTAACCCTTTCTCTGCCAGATAAAATTCCTTATGGTAACAGGGCTGCGCGCATGTTGTGGGACACAACTTAATAGTGTAAAAACTGTGACATGCAATACAATGTAGACCAAAAAAGTTGTTTTCATAAGTAAAGGAGATGCATTTCAACAATATACAAGAGGAAGTAATTTATTTAGAGCTTATTTTAATTGTTAAATTTGGCAAAGGAGTTGGTCACCCAATGTGTGGGTCAAGAGAAAACGGCCATTTTTTGAGGTGGTCCAAAGGTATTTGGTCTTTTGAATAATATCTAAGGAGCTTATTTTTCCACCAAATTTTACAGTTTGTCTTATAACAAGTACATTGTCATTTAGATATTTTGGATATGTACATTTGAAATTTAAGTGGTAGGACAGGAAATGTATGGAAGTTTTTCTGTCTCAATATTAAAATGAAAATGTAATGCGCATTTGCATTTACATGTTCTACTCATACAAGCAACTTTGAGCTCAAAATTCTAATTCAAATGCAATAACTCCATTTACATTTGCAATGTGATGGACATCCATTCACATTTCATTTACACATACATTTTGATGCTTTATATGTGTCTTTATTGAAATGAAAATGTATTTCCCGATTTGAATTATCAAGTTCATGTGATCATGCAAAGGTTGTATCAAAATTATAATTAAAATGCTATTCGCTTAATATGCTTTGCATTTCGTGATAACACGTTTGAAACGTAATTTTCAACCTCACCACCACGCTAAAAAGATGTCAATATTCAAACCTTAATGGAGAAATAGCGCCACCCCTGTTTGCAATAACATTACGATACCAACAGCGCTAAAACTGTGTCAAAATGCATCTTGAAAATGCAATCCGAACAGATTGCATTTTCATTTCCATGGTCTTCCACTATAGTCAAATTATAGTCAAATTAGATCCCATCAGCCTTCCAATCAGATTCCACCTCCCTCCACTTTATTCAGCCAATCGGGTTCCCCTTTCCACCTCAGGGAGCCAATCAGGACGGGACTAAAGCACGCTCAGCACAGAGCCATATAGTTTCTGGCTCTGCAGTACAGGCGAGTTTTTGGTCTTGATTTATGATCCCTAATGCCTGCTTCACACTGCACGACTTTTCAGTCGTCAGGTTTTTGTGCCGTTCGCACTACACGACTGGTTGTGCTGTAATCGCGAGTCTTTCAGTTGTTGTGGCTTTCTATGGAGTCAAATTAGGGACTTTAATGGTGACGAAAAAAAAATTATATCGCAAATATAAGATTAGCATTTTGCATTTTACGTTCCTAATTTGTTTCTGCAATACTTTCTCCCTTTTGCGTTTCTTTCTTTTGTTTGCGCGTCACTGCTTTTCTTTGCGTCTCGCATTTTACGTTCATAATTTTTTTTTGCGCTTCTCTCTTTTCTTTGCTCCGGTTTTACCCTGTGTGGGGGGGCGGGGAAAGAGGCGTGGCCAAGAGCGAAAGGCGTGCTGTGAACGTTCAGCGTCATCAGTTGAACCGTCACACAGCGCGGCAATTTAGTTACTGGTATCATGGCAGACGGTCGCCCAGCTGGACCACAGGTATATGCGTGCAGACATAGACATCAGGTGCTAAAGCACCACCAACTCTGCCCTTTATCAACGAAAGTGCCCTTTTAAAACTTCGTTTAAAAATATATATATTATTATTATTATTATTATTAACATTTTACTGAGGTCGGTTTGAAATGATCTTTTGAAAACCTGAGCGAATAAAAACAATGCCCTGAAATGCGCCACCACCTCGCACACACCCGACCTCTCTCTTCCTTTAACACCAGATGCGCTGCAGCAGCAGTTCAGTTCAGCGAGTGGAAGGAAGCTGAACTGACGCTGAACGTTCGCTTTTGGCCACGCCTCTTTCCCCGCCCCCACACAGAGGGTAAAACCGGAGCAAAGAAAAGAGAGAAGCGCAAAAAAAAATTATGAACGTAAAATGCGAGACGCAAAGAAAAGCAGTGACGCGCAAACAAAAGAAAGAAACGTAAAAGGGAGAAAGTATTGCAAAACAAAAGCAGCAACATAAAATGTGAAACGCAAAGAAAAGAAAGAAACGCAAAAGAGGGAAAGTATTGCAGAAACAAATTAGGAACGTAAAATGCAAAATGCTAATCTTATATTTGCGATATTATTTTTTTTTTCGTCACCATTAAAGACCCTAATTTGACTCCATAGCTTTCACACTACATGACTGATCGGTGACGCGGGCTCACGAATTACACGACTGGGGAATCGCCGACTCATCTGGCTGCCGTCCAAAAACACGAGAACACGAAAACGAAACTCTCGTGAAAACCAGCAACACCACATAAAGAATAAAACAATGTACATGTACTCCACATTTTCGTTATTATTATTATTTTAGTCCCATAGTCCCAAGTTGCCAGAATTATTTCATCTCTCCGTTGCAGTGAACATAGTAATAATCAATCGCACTATTTCTCCAGTGCTGTCACAATAACTTAAACAGTGTTGTAGTAAAGTTGTAAGAAAGGTGAGGATTTTGTGTGTTTGCTGGGTTACTGTTTTGAAAGCATTCTTGAAAGTTTTTTACATTCTCAGAGATATCTTCAGCGGTGCTGCGGTTCTCTCTCCGCGTTCACATTGGCTGTAGTTAGACGCTGCTGCCGACTCTCAGTCGCCGACTGGGCTAGATATTAAACATGCTAGATATTAAACACGCTTATGGTGTAATTTTTGTTTCAATAGTTCCACAAAAGCAAAAGTAAATCCAAGAGCAGAAAGTATATGTTATGAATGCAAAACAGAAAAAAATATATCAAAAGTATATATTTTTTATATAATTGGTTATTTGAAACTTATTTTCGTTTGCATTTTGACAAGTTTTTGGTTCCATTGTTTTTGTTTTTTTGGATTTTCCCAGTAAGGTCTTTTGCTTCTGGAATCTCTCTTTGCTTCTGGTTCGTTTTTTGCTTCTGACTTTTGGAACACATTTCACGTGTGGGAGGGTCTTAGATGAAGGCGTTCCTCTGCAATCTCCATTGGTCACTGATTCCGGACTGACACAGAGCTCTGAGACCGCCTCTGGGACCAAGCCACGCCCACCCCACCAGCCTCCCAGCGTTTTCAAACATGGCGGAACGCGGTGGTTCTGTTTCACAGTAGCATGTAAACTAAGTTTTACCATAAAAGTTTATACAAAAGTTATAATTAATTGGTAAATGGTCTGTAGATATTGCAAATGTACACTGTATAATAACTACATTAAGCATGGCAGTTAATATTTAGCACACTTCACCAGCGCGAGCTTTAAAAAATTTTAGTGAACTGGATGCAGGCATGAAAATCTGTCACCTTGCGGCGAAATTCGCCGTTTTGAAGTTTTCATATTTTGCGGTAAAACAAACTCTTATGAAAAATAGGTAGATAGTAAAATAAGAAACAAGATTTTTTTGTAGTTCTAAATGATGAACGCTGGTATTTTTTACACTCATTTTTGCCGCTGATGTTATTTATTGGTTCATTAAGATGTAATGGTTTTGACTGAGCCATCTGGAATGGCGAAAGCGGCTCGCGTTTACGGATCTGGCTCCATATATTGACAAGACAGGTCAATATTTTTCAGCGCGACATTACCGTGAGAGAAGTCAACAGGGAAGAGCGTGTTTAAAGCTAGCCTTTAAATTATTTTTAATTTAATCGCTGCTGTAGCTTCTGTCACCGTTTTGCTACATTCACAATAGTAGCGACTAGTTACTCGCTCCTCCTGGATCATTCGCTAGCGTCCCCGCGGGTCTAAAGTGAGAAGGAAACTAATCCGCACTCTGCGTTTCAATGGACTACTCTTCTTACTCCCACCCCTCCAAGTTAAAATCTTTTTGTTTTTATCTCTGAGTCGGACAGTGTCTGAATGTCATGTCTGACATGTATTATGTTTAGTATCTCTATGTTCAATGGTTCAATGAATATTGTTCACTTCTTAATAAAATATGGACAGCACAAGATGCATGTGATGTGTGTTTGTGTGTGGTACCTGCAGAACACTGAAAAACTGTGAGTGAACAAAGCTGGTTGTATATAGGGTGGCCACTTTTCAGTATTGCTTTAATTTTGGTATTTTTTACTATTATGGATTTTACAATATTTGGCATCACCTCTCGTACACCAGCTGCCCCCCACCCCCCGTCCGTCGCCATACCAGATATTGCAAATACTCATATTTCTTCCACACATCAATGTTCTCTCCATCCAGTTCACTAAAATTTTAAAAAGCTCGTGCTGGTGAGCATGCTTAATGTACTTATTATACAGTGTACATTTGCAATATCTACAGACCATTTAGCAATTAATTATAAACTTCGTATAAACTTTAATGGTAAAACTCAGTTTACATGCTGCTGTGAAACAGAACCACCGCGTTCCGCCATGTTTGAAAACGCTGGGAAGCTGGTGGGGTGGGCGTGGCTTGGTCCCAGAGGCGGTCTCAGAGCTCTGTGTCAGTCCGGAATCAGTGACCAATGCAGATAGCAGAGGAACGCCTTCATCTAAGACCCTCCCACACGTGAAATGTGTTCCAAAAGTCAGAAGCAAAAAACGAAGCAGAAGCAAAGAGAGATTCCAGAAGCAAAAGACCTTACTGGGAAAATCCAAAAAAACTAAAACAATGGAACCAAAAACTTGTCAAAATGCAAACGAAAATAAGTTTCAAATAACCAATTATATAAAAAATATATACTTTTGATATATTTTTTTCTGTTTTGCATTCATAACATATACTTTCTGCTCTTGGATTTACTTTTGCTTTTGTGGAACTATTGAAACAAAAATCACCCCATACACGCTAGATATTAAACATGCTAGATATCTGCCGGTCGTCTGCAGATGAGTCGGCGACCACTCGGCGAGCGTCTTTCAGCAGTTCACACTACACTGAGCGAGCGACGAGTGATTGCCGATTTGCCTCCGACCACAGTTTCTGTCGGCGATCTACAAAATACAGTCGGCGACTGAAAAACCAGCCTAAAATCGTGTAGTGTGAACCGGGCATAAGGTGCAAACTATAACGTAGAGGAAAAGAACTCGTACGAAAGACAGACCAAAGAATAAAAACGTACACTGAACACTCGATTAAACAAACACAATCTATGAACCCCAAAGGTATAGTCTGAGACTAGGGAAAGGCATGAAACGTAGACAACGGAAGCTTATACTAAGGACTTACCAAGGCATGAAAACATAAGGACCACTCGACTCAAACAAGGACAATCTATGAACCCACAATGTGTAGTATGGAGTGAGATTGCGGTCTTTAATATTAGAGCGCAAAGATAAGATTCAATCAAGCAAGTCAGACACACTGAGCACGCAAAATCAAGAAAACCGAGCGCTGTTAAGTGCGCTCACTTCCCTGTTTTCAGTGCGCGTTTCAGTTTTTTGCTCGCTTCTAAAATTTCTGCTCGCGTCATGATTACAAGTACGTTAAAGATCAAAGCTTGGTAGAGGATTACCTGCGGGTTCAGGTAATTATGCCGCGTCTGTGGCATTAACCACACTAAACAGGGACGCTGGGGGATTCTAGATAACATCACTCATCGAGGCATTACCGCTTTATAACTTTAAAAATACGACAACACAAATGTTTATTTAAATAAACCAGCATTAACGAGCAGAAATGGTTTTCTGTTTCTGATCACACGAGACCCTTCACGGAGGTCGGCCGTTGTACCGCCGTAGTTTGAGGCACACAGTTGCTCTGCCACAGCGCTAAATTTGGCAATAACAGTCACATCAACGCCAGATAAGGCTGATATGTCTGCCACTTGATCGATTAACATTTCACACTAATGTAGTGTAAATTCACCATAAGGACTCGTCTGCTACCCTTTGAATTAATCTAATGAGCGCTTCTGTGACCATGTCTAAAAAAACTCGCCTGTACTGGTGCGCTGTAGTCCCGTCCTGATTGGCTGCCCGCTGTGGAAAGCTGTGGAACCTGATTGGCTGAATAAAGTGAAACCGTGGAATCTAATTTGACTATAATTTGACTATAGTGGAAGACCATGGAAATGAAAATGCAATCTGCTCGGATTGCACTTTCAAAATGCATTTTGACACAGTTTTAGCGCTGTTGGTATCGTAATGTTAGTGCAAACAGGAGAGGCGCTATTTCTCCATTAACGTTTGAATATTGACATCTTTTTAGCGTGGTGGTGAGGTTGAAAATTACGTTTCAAACGTGTTATCACGAAATGCAAAGCATATTAAGCGAATAGCATTTTAATTATAATTTTGATACAACCTTTGCATGATCACATGAACTTGATAATTCAAATCTGGAAAAATTTTTTCATTTCAATAAAGACACAAATAAAGCATCAAAATGTATGTGTAAATGAAATATGAATAGACGTCTATCACATTGCAAATGTAAATGGAATTATTGCATTTGAATTTGAATTTTGAGCTCAAAGTTGCTTGTATGAGTGGAACATGTAAATGCAAATACGTATTACATTTTCATTTGAATATTGACACAGAATAACTTCCATAGAAATGTACCAAAATCCTGGAATGAGCCATCTAACATTGGAGCTCTTCTAGTATCTTCTGACAGCTGGTTCAATTTAGAAACAGCATAATAGCTAAATGCTGCCTCTCCTTGCTTAGTTCTTACCTTTGGCTGGTCCTGAAAGACCAGGATGTTGCTGGTATAACATACATATGGAGCTATTTTGCTGCCAAACCAGGACAAATTCTGTAAATATTATACTATTTGCAAACAACCAAAATAAACACATAAAAAAACAAATAAAACCATGACTTACAAATACAAAATGTGATAGTTGTAAATTCACGTGTGACTTTCAAACAAATGCAGAGCTGCTTTCTAAAACATCACACTTAACAAGCAAATATAACATCAAAATATTCCCATGTCACGATTCACAAAAACATACATGTTCCACAACTGTAGTGTGTGGATCACGGGACGTTTGGCACACTTGTAGCGGGAGTAACTTTCTGTTGAGATTTTCACAAACACATACGGCCATCATACAAATATGTACTGCTGCTCTGACGGAATAAGCTCATCAATCACAGAACAGCATAATATTCATATATAATGGCACTTTACAATGTTCTAGGTTGCTTTATGTGGAATGAACAAAACAAAGAGTGTGGCATACACACAGAACCGACTAATGGAGTTCTAGTGAGGGTAGCAGGAAAATATCTTCATATTCAGCTATAAGTTCAGAACTGTGAGTATCTGTCAAACTAAAATGTTAAAAGACTTCATGCCAGGTTTTACCTGTCAGATATCTTCCTCTTTCCTGCTGTGATTAGATCTGGGGTGTCCAACGTGTGGCCCGTGTTCAAACTTTGACTGGCCCACAGCATCTGCTGACTTTGGCAACTTACTTAATATGTTCTTAATCTCAGCACACCACTTGACCCCACACCGATTGTTGTACATGTCTGCCACATCACCTTTTACCAACTCAAACCTCTTCATCCTGCTCGGCTCCAATTCGTTACTTCTGTCCTGATCTATCCACTTTTCCTTGGCAAAATGATCCACATACACTTCATTGTCATTCATGTGCTTTGTGATGCTATTCACCTGATTTATGTAATTCACATTGGGATCATTGCCATCAATTTCAATTTTTGTATTCAGCATATCAACCAGAACTTTATGCAGTTTTTCGCAACATCTACCATACACCATTGCATTGCTATTTACATAGAATTCCTCCTCATCGAAGTGAACAACCATGTTTGTGCTGATTTCACATACTGTGGTTTTATTAAGACCGTGGTTAGCTAATTCCTTTATTAATGTGTCACTAAATGTATGTTGGTTTATATAAAAAAAATCCTTCAGTATTTTCCTATGAAATATAAGGATGTTCTTGTTGAAGACGTGTTCGCCTTGTTTAGATCTTTTAATTTCTTCCATCAGTGGTTCTGTAAAGTCAAATTCTGGCTTGATAAATCTGATGATTTCTTTAACTTTATCTCTGATGTTTGTCAGAGTTTCCACTTTGTCTTCTGGCTTTGTCAGTTTGTATGTTTGTTGGCCTTTTTTGCCTTTCATTGCATTCTGAATATATTCAGCAATGTACCCCAGTCTGACCTCTGTTGGGAAAAGCATTAATACAATAAATAAACATAAATAAAATAAAACAACACTGCTTACATAACAATGAATAGGAATACAATCAGAACAGATAAACTGAGATGTCTGACACCTGTTATGTCCTGCAGTCCCGCTGATCCCGTCTGTCCTTCTGAGGCTGCAGATGTCTGTGTTTTCTCAGGAATGGCCAACATCTGCAGACAGACAGAAACTCAGGAACATTTACCAGCCTCCATGTTTCCAACCAACTTGCTGTCATACTGATTCAAATCATGTTCTCACAGAACTAGGTCTACCAGCCTGGAAAACATCAAACTAATGGGAAGAACCCTGGAGACTACAGGGAACAAACTACTACACGAGGGCAAATACACGAGGGCAAATACATGAGGGCAAATACACGAGGGCAACTACACGAGGGCAACTACACGAGGGCAACTACATGAGGGCAAATACACGAGGGCAAATACATGAGGGCAACTACACGAGGGCAACTACACGAGGGCAAATACACGAGGGTAAATACACGAGGGTAAATACATGAAGGTAAGTACATGAGAGTAAGTAAATACATGAGGGTAAGTAGGGTTGCAACGGTATGAGATTTTCACGGTATGATAACCGTCTCAGAAAATACCGCGGTATCACGGTTATCACGGTATCACAGTTAGTTTGTATATTATTAAAAGATACACCGACCCTTAAAGAAATTACAACAAGTTATTTTTGTTCAATTAACTATTTATTGTAGAAACCTGGAACTATTGTATACAAAATGTGTCCTTTAAAAAAATAAGCTGTACACATGTTTATATAAATACTGCAAAATTAGAGAAACCTAAATCATGGATTTCAGTACAATTATTTAAGTTTAAATTATTTAATATCTGATAAACTCAGCCTGGGTCAGTGTCTGATCAACAACTGTTGTAAACGTCCGTTGTACTGCCAAGTTGGAATATAACCAGATACTGCAGGAAGAGAGGATTTATTTCTGACATCATCACAATAGAGATTTCTATTTTAAGGTTTTCACATCGAGTCTGGTTTTAACATATCAAAAACAGGTACGTTAGAATTTGAACGCATGTAAATTAATAGCGTCTTTCACATCCAGTGAAAGCAAGGACCATAAAAAGCTAGGTTTATACTTTCACTAGTGACCGTAGCACGCGACTCCGCACAGTTCTTTTGTCTTACGTTAACAAATACGAGCCTCTTTTAATTCCAGGACGAAACATGAGAGAACGTGAAGACGTTAAGATTGGGCGTTTTGGAAATAAACAACCATTAAATAATGTGATGAAAAAGCGAATTATTTCGAGTATATGTATAAATATTTAACTTAATTAAGTTTAAGGTGCTGGGAAATATTGAAACGGACCTTTAAAGTGACGTACAAGTGTTTTAATTCCACCTTTTAAACGTGTATGAATCCTGCAAACATGACTTTGTTCATTGCGCTGAGGCGCAGCGCGCGCAAAGTTACAAAATTCGAGAGGTGCACGACCTCGCGAATCGACAGCGCGCGAGACCCTCGCGCACGGGCGAAGCCACCGCGATTACGTCATTTTCGCCACTGATTTTAGTTTAGCTTTTTTTTTGTTAAAAAATGTGTTAAGTCTGATGCACTTTCTGCCATTCTCACTGCTGTGTGCTGAGTAGCTGAACCGGAGCGGAGTTGCGCATGCGCGGGTCAGTTTCTCCGCTGGCTTGCTTTTTACCGGTAATAAGCAAACGCACACGGTATGATAACCGTGCATTTTAATACCGTGGTATACCGTGAAACCGGTTACCGCTGCAACCCTAAGGGTAAGTACATGAGGGTAAGTAAATACATGAGGGTAAATACATGAGGCTAAGTAAATACACGAGGGTAAGTAAATACATGAGGGTAAGTACATGAGGGTAAGTAAATACATGAGGGTAAATACACAAGGGTTAATACATGAGGGTAAGTAAATACATGAGGGTAAGTAAATACATGAGGGTAAGTACATTAGGGTAAGTAAATACATGAGGGTAAGTAAATACATGAGGGTAAATACATGAGGGTAAATACATGAGGGTAAGTACATGAGGGTAAGTAAATACATGAGGGTAAATACATGAGGGTAAATACATGAGGGTAAGTACATGAGGGTAAGTAAATACATGAGGGTAAGTACATGAGGGTAAGTACATGAGGGTTTTCCCAGCCTCTGAAAACCCTCACTGATCTTCCTGGTTTTGGTGCATTTGTGTATTTATTGCATTGTTGTTGTGTGTTCGGTTTAAGTCTTGTTGGTTCAGTTGTTCTGTTTATGTCTGTGTTCTACATTTGGTTATTTTTTGTCTAGCCCATGTTGTTATGCTGTGTGTGATTGATATTTAATTCTTAAATAATGAATATGACACCCACCCTCATGGGCTCCTGCAGGGAATCTTGAGGTGGAGCACACAGACTGGTTTTAATGGCCTCCTCTTTCAGCTTCATCACTGACTGGTTCCCTTCATACACAGCCAAGACCCACTCCACTGCCTCCTTCACTGTCCCAATGACAGGCAGGTCCTCTATAAACCCCACCCACACTGATGGGCCGTCAGCTCGGAGTGGCGGGAGTCTGTGGATCAAGAAGAGTTCACAGCAGCAATGTATTTTAGTGATTTAATTTATTTAACATGTACCATGTCTTAAGTTATGTACACCATGTAAAGTGTCCTTGAGTATCCTGAAAGGCGCTCATAAATAAAATAATAATAATTATTATTATTATTAGCAAAATGATGTACATGGTAAAAACCACCATGTTTAATCATGAGGCCCCTCAAGATCTCCACAGAGAAAACAGTGTTTCTGCTCATGTAGTCTAGTAACAAACAGGAGACAGAACCAGGCTGGGAAAGTAAACAAATGTTTATTTGTGATCATTCACTCTGCTTCATGATACTTTTACCTCACATCAACATTGCAATGTTCTCCTGAATTTTGTAATCATTGTGAGGGTCAATTAACCAGCAATTATTTTACCATATAAACCTTTTTCTCATTATCCTTAAAGCAACACTTTGAGTGTCTTCTATAGGTGAATAATAAACCCTCAACATCTGTAACAATGTCATGAGTCATGAAGAAAGTTTGAACACAACAGCAGTTTACTCACAAGGGGTTTGAGGATTAGACACCAATGATCAGACCTCACGCCAATGAAAAGACCTCATGCATTAAGCTACAATAGTATATTCATAATCTTGGGGGCATTACAAGGGTTAAGCAGCATATTAGTGTGCTCTCTGCAAAAGAGAAGAGGATGTGTTCACAGAAGATGTTTAAAGTTCACAGGGGGCAGAATGACAGGGAAGTAATCTATTTAGAGAAACAGGCAGACACATTTTCAGACATAGGGAGATTCCATCACAGAGCAGAAAGGTTGGGGGCCACACACCCAGGTCAACTATAAAGAAGAGGTGAAAACAGTATGTTTTCAGACCTACACACAAATCCACACAAATACCACAGAGTAGAGTAGTTTAGGCTTTTGTTGTGTACTCTCCAGACATCTCTGTATTTTAACTTGGTTTTAATAAAAGGTTAAAAGACAAAAGACTGGTGACGTTTCCATTTGCATCAACGAACATGCTGCGATAGGGAGGAGGAGATAAAAAATGCAACACTAATTATATACTGTATTATTATACTGTATTTGTAACCAGGTAAAACTGTGTTTAATTTTGTTGAAATTTGACTAAATCCTGATTAATATTAACCAACTTTGTTTTGTTCACTTTTATAAATGATGTGCTACTGCACTGGCTACTGTTTGATAGTACTTGATAATGTCCAAGGCTTGATGCTTGATTTGAGAAGGTCCACCTGCAAAGTGTCACGTTGAGGACCCCGGCCCCTCCCTTTTGTGCGTGTGTCTACGTCGTCTACGACTCCTAGTCTGCGTCTGTGGATCTCCGTGGGTGCGGTTATGTCTTGTGATAATCCGTCTCACCTGTGGCTCGTCTCGTAATCACGTGGGGTTTATGTGGTTTGTCTATTTAATGTGCGTTCGCGCAGTGTCCTGTGCTCGTCGTTGTCTGAGGCGATGCAGCAGGACCCGTTGTGTAACATCATGCTGCTTCAGAAGCATGGAAGGAGCGTCACCCCTCTCCCTCCAGAGACCTCTCACCTCTGCGGGTAGGCTCCCTCGAACTCTGCTCCACGGAGAAGACCCCCGAGAGCGAGTCTGAGGGGGCGGACTCTCCAGGCGAGGAAGAGGAGGAGGAAGAGGACCGTCCACCCTCTATATGCTCCGCGCCCACCGTTATATACGGTGAGGGTTAGGAGGAGGAAGAGGACTACCCTCCGTCCGAGTGCACCGCTCCCGCCGTAGACTACGGTGAGGAGGATGAAGAAGATGAGGAAGACTATCCTCCGTCCGTGTACTCTGGTATCTCCGAGTGCACAGACAGCGAGCTCTGCACAGAGAACAAGGGTAGTTCGCCACCCTCTGAGCGTTCTGCCGGGACCGTCAAAGGGAGGAACAGCCCAGGGGTGAGCGCTCCCCCCTACCACTCCGAGGAGAGCGCGATGGACAGCTCCACGTTGAGGACCCCGGCCTCTCCCTTTTGGGCGTGTGTCTACGTTGTCTACGTCTCCTAGTCTGCGTCTGTGGATCTCCGTGGGTGCGGTTATGTCTTGTGATAATCCGTCTCACCTGTGGCTCGTCTCGTTTATTTATGTTACACACGATGAATGAAGTGTTTATGAATTCTTATAACACCGAACCAGAGGTTGACGATGACCTGTAGTACTGTGTAAGTGTAAAGTGAATATGTATGTACTTACCTGCGTTGTGGGGTTGATCCTTCAGAGGGGACTGTCGCCACTGGTGATCGTAGTTCCTGGCTAGAAAGACAATAGTGTCACGTTACAGCCCCTGACTCCTCCCCTTTGAGCGTGTGTTTATGTTGTCTACTTCTAGTCATCTGCATCTGTGGATCTTCGTGGGTGTGGATGTGTCTGAATGTGTTCATCAGTCTCACCTGTGGCTCATCTCGTGATCACTCGGGGATTATGTGGTCTGACTTTAATGTGCGTTTGCGCAGTGTGCCGTGCTCGGCTTTGTCAGAGTCTCACACGTTTGTGTTCATGTTAGATGTGCGCTGTCTGCGCAATTTTTTGCACTCAATAAAAAGTAACAACGGTGTTGCAAACAGACTACGTGCCTCGTCCTTCCACCCACAACCACCGTTACAGATAGAAGAAGTTAGTTACCTTTCCGAGAGTTAAGAGAGCATATGGCTTCGCTGCTACTCATTAAGTTGTGAGTTGCACTAAAGACCTTGAACTCGGTATTTTGTAAAATGTGTCACTGACGATACCACATCTTTTTTGGCGACGAGGTGAACGGATTGCATACAAGTTCCGGCCGGGACATTGAAGTGGTAGGAGGCTACTGGTCATCCGAGGCAAGTTTATTATTATTTTTTTTTAAGAAGGAAATGGCAACTATTGGAAATCTGACCGCTTTTGACTCAAAAAGCCAGACTTGGGAGGAATACTGTGAAGTTTTGGAACAGTTTTTCATAGCAAAAGGCATCACTGAGGAGGAGAAGAAACGGGCCATCCTGATCAGTGTGGTAGGTGCGACCACATACAGTTTGATGAGAAATCTGCTGAGTCCAGTGAAACCCAGTGAGAAGACATATGCCGAGCTGGTGATTCTCCTGAAAAATCACTTCAATCCAAGACCCAGTGAAAAAGTTCAATGATTTAAGTTTGATTCCTGATCAAGAAGAGCCACAAAGTCAGTGACTGAATGTGTTGCAGAACTGAGACGATTGGCACGAGGTTGTAATTATCGAGAGGCTCTGGAACAGATGTTAAGAGACAGACTGGTGTGTTGCATTAATGATGACCGAATTCAGAGGAGGCTTTTGTAGAGACAAACTTGACATTTGAACAATCCTGGAAGATTGCTTTGGCTGTAGAAGCGGCCAGTAAAAATGCAGAAGATTTGCAGGGGAAACATACTGACACCATCTGTAATGCCATACAAATTCAAAACAAAAAAGCCTGAAGGAAAAGTCATGAATGAGTGCTATAGATGCAAAGGAAGGTCACATTTAGCCACAGAATGCCGGTTCAAACAAGAAAAATGTCATGAATGTGGGAAAATTGACCACATTGCCAGAGCCTGTCGGAACCGGAGGTCAAGGCACCCTGGAGAAAAGAAGGAACGAAGTCATGGTAGTTCACGAATGCAGCGATCACATAAAGTTAGTGATGAGATGGACGCAGCAGAAGCTGATGAATGTGCCTTTTCATTGTACAGTTTGAAAAGCACTGGCATGAAGAGAGTGAAGCCATTCCAAGTGGAAATGAAAGTTGAGGGCCATTCTGTAAAGTTCAAGCTGGACACAGGCAGTAGTGTCACAATCATGAATGAATCAGATTTCAGGAAAGCTTGTAAGACTGGACACCAGCCCACGTTAGCACCCACAGATCTACTCCTAAAAACATACACAGGGGAGCAAATTAGCGTAGTTGGAATCGCTCAGGTTAAAGTGGTGTACCAAAGCCAAGTGAAAACACTGCCACTGGTAGAACTGAAGGGGACCAAGTCTGTTGGGCAGAGGCTGGCTGGAGGAAATAAAGTTAAATTGGGCAGAATTGAAGTAAACCAGAAGCGAAAAGATGACCCTGCAGAAACACACGGATGTGTTCAAGGAGGAGTTAGGAACATTGAAGGGTACCAAAGCTGTTATTCATGTGGCCGCCAATGTTACGCCCCGATTCTACAGACCCCGTGTTGTTCCTTATGCTATGAGAGTGAAGTTAGAGCAAGAAATAGAAAAGCTGTTAAAAGAAGATATTATCACTCCAGTCAAGTATGCTGAGTGGGCCACTCCGCTTGTCCCAATACTAAAGCCTGACGGCGGTGTAGCTGGCAGTCCCCCTCCTGGCCGCTAGGGTGCGCTTTGCCCAGCCAGTAGTAAATGGCTAACCGGAATGTAGAGCCTCAGTCTTGTGTTGTACTGTGTGAAGGTGCCAGAGAGAAGTGATGCTGTATTATTGCTGTATGAAGAGAGAGACCGTCGGGTAATAAAACCGCTGCGACTGCACGGCGATTGAAAAGAATACTTCTGGTGTCCAGTCTCCCTTCTTTTCCCCTATGACAACCAAAAAAAATACACAACGCAGAGCCAGCGGGAAACTCAAGGCGGACTGAGTGCGTGGTGGTTAAGCGCAGGACACAACGGGTTACAGCACCATCAGATTTTGTGGGGATTATTAAATGATTGTAAATCAAGTAGCATCACTTGAGCAGTATCCGATCTCTAAAACCAAATGTGTTTTTCTGGAACTAGAAGTTCAGTATTTAGGACATGTGGTGGATGCACGTGGACTGCGACCCATGGAGGCCAAAATCCAGGCCTTGGAGGAAGCACACGCATCTTCTAATGTAACAGAATTGAAGGCATATTTAGGGTTGCTGAACTACTACAGTAAGTTCCTACCTAATCTACACTGCTGAACCCCTTGTATCAGCTGCTGAGAAAGGACATTCCATGGTCATTTTAAATGTCTTCATGGTCTTGCTCCTCTTTACCTCAGTGAAATGATGGTTAGATATGTTCTAGTCAGGTCTCTCAGGTCTTCAAACAGTAATCTACTGGTGATTCCTAAAAGCTGATTAAAGATTGGCGAGGGTGCTTCTAGCCACTATGGCCCAAAGCTCTGGAACTCTCTTCCTGAAGAGCTCAGAGGCATTTCATCTCTGCATAGCTTCAAGAAGAGTATCAAAACCTTCCTGTTTAGATCTGCTTTTAGTTAAGAAACTCTAACTCTGTTCTAATTATTTTAATAGTTTTCCAGATTATTATTATCTTGTTTACTTTACTTTTTAACATTATTTTATTTAGTTACATTTTATGTTATTTAATATTTATTTTATCACATTATTATTATTTTATAATTTGTCATTATTTTATTATGTTCGTTTCCTTTTTATCTTTAATTTCTTTTAATTTTCTTTTTGTATTATCTTTGCTTTGTAACAATGGGAGGAGGCATTAGATATAAATTATATTATAAATTATATATATAAATTATATATAAATCAATAGTGATTTTTACCCCATCGAAATTAAATCCTCTGCATTTACCCATTTGTGCAGTGAGAACACACACACACACACACACACACACACACACACACACACACACACACACACACACACACACACCGAACGACTGACTTTCAGTAAATCAGATGCTCCTCGTTCCAAGTTAAATACCCAATGAAAATTTAGTAATCCCCTAACCCAATATTTATTTATGTTACACACGATGAATGAAGTGTTTATGAATTCTTATACCACCGAACCAGAGCTTGACGATGACAACCAGAACGAAAACTTTAAAAATATCTACCGGAATACTCTCGCCGTTTTCGTTTAAGTCCCCTTCATCATACGAGCAAATCTGACATCGTACAAGTGATAGTCTATAAACATTTGACACACCAACTAAAATCTCTTCTTTCTATCCATATAGATAGAGAACAATAAATGTGAATTATACAATTGTATGTATTTTAATACTCCTACACTGGCCGCCCCAGCCAAACTTCAGGTGCGCTATTTATTCTGTATTGTTTCTGTTTCTCTCAACCACTCGCAGCGGAGAAAATAACGGAACGTATTGCACTCAATACCGATCAGACGGGTTAATGTGGAAATACTACTTACGTTTCTTCATCGTGTGATGGTTCAAATGAAGAGGAAAATTCTCTCTGGTCAGTTGCACAAGACATGTTTTTAGGTAAAGAAACTGCGATGCTGAGGAGAAACGATGTTCAGACCGACCAAACGCTGGTGTAAGACACTAGTGCATACCTGTCAAGTTTTGTATTTAAAAATACGGGACATTTCCCGTATATGACGTCATCGCCTAATTTGCATAATCAGTTATTTGCATATAGCCGCAATCGAGGCTGTAGGAGAAACGAAAACATCTTTGGAGTGGCAAAAGTGAAGAAAAAACACCCCAAATATGTTTTGAACTACAAATGAATTAAAAAATAAAAAATTTCTAGTGGTATTTCTAGCTACAAATGGGGACATCTCCTGGGCATATTTCTGTGCCTTTAGCCCACGTTTGTGCTTGGCAGATTGTTCATGCTGACGGACATCGTTCCTTCCCCCATGAGAGACAGTAAAATCACAGCTACAAATCTTACAGAATGAGTAGCTATGCCCCTTCATGCTCCTCTTTAGGAAAATTAATTCCCTGTCGCATTCGTCAAGGTACTCACACGTACGCTTAGCTTTTTAGGCAGGACTGCCTTCTCTCGTTAAATCCTGATTTGTTGTTCCACGTTTGCTCCCACTGTCGACACTAAACCCGCGAGTTTTAATTTATATATTTTTTAAAGCATTCATGTGCCGCGCCAAACAGAATTCTGTCACTAGCCTCGCGAGAACTGCTACCTGCAGTGGTGTAACAGAGTTAAAATGAAAGTAGGATAAACACCTGTGTGAATTCTGTCAAAATGAATATATGTATAGTTAGTTAACAAGTTATTGTTCCCATTTTATTTGCATATGTATATAAGAACTACAATACCCTGTGTCCATAATAACTTAGAGGTTCCGGTTCTATTGTCTATTCTATCTAGTCTTCGCGCGCTCCCTGCTTCAGTTGAACGGATGTTCTGCTGTAGGTAGGTCAAGCAGAGAGCGCTCCGGTGTTAAAGATTTATTTTTAATATATATATATTAGGGGTGGGACGCGATCAAAAAAATTAATCGAATTAATCGGAAGCTTTGTAATTAATTAATCGAAATTAATCGCATTTTAATCGCATTTCAGTATTTAACATGAGAAATATTCATTTAAGTTTGAATGATGAATGAATCAATGAACATAATCATAAACTTCAACATCTTGTTTATTTTTCCACCAGTCTACTACGAAGACCAATATATGTGTAGTGTGCAGAAAACAGTTCAGAACATTGGAAATTCTGACCAAAACTGTTGTTTAATTTAGGGAGTTTTGCTCAGGATATTGGAAGAATTGAAGTAAATCAGAAGATGTTTTTAATACCATTTTAGATGGTAGACTTTCTTTAATTTCCCAGGCCTCTGCCACAGGCATCTCCATAGTGCCTAGAAGTGGTCTTCTGCATGCTCAAAGCAAATGACTGGATCTTCATCATCTATAGATTCATCATCTATAATATGAGCTGTCACACCAAGATCATTCTTGTTGCTAACAGAGGTCCAGTGATCCCCAGTCAGAGCCACATTTGTGGCACTCTTCACAATAACCTGTTTTAATTCTTTCCTCATCATACAGCTGCTGGATTTTCTTCGACATTGTCTTTCTGGGGTGAGTTTCCCAAAACGTTCTTACGTACGAGGTTAAGAAGTACTTGGCGCTAAGAACGTTTTGGGAAACTCACCCCTGGACGGTAGTTCGTAACTTGCATCAGTTGACGCAATTCGCAGCGCTTCTTGTAAGCATTTATCTTCGACCACAGGGAGCGGACAACACAAATAATGTGACGCATCATGTATAAACGCGTGCGGAGTCGCGCGCCATTCGCGAAAGTTTAATCCAGTCTTAATGGTCCAATGAAGGTAATTTAAAAACCAGGACGTTTCCTCACAGGATGTGAATTACGGACGTTTGGTCACCCTATCGTACTAGGAATACATTTAGCAGCTAAGTTACCATTACTGACCTGCGCGTTAAGCTGGGCGTACACTGTGCGATTTTTGGCCCATTTTCTGCCGATTTTTCACTCGTTTCGGCTCAATCGCGTGTCGTGCATCGTATAGTTTACACAGGTAAACGAGGAGCGATTCACACCTCACGACCAACTCCCGATCAGAAATCGCAGCGTCGCAAGAACATCAAACATGTTTGAAATTCAAATCGCTCCTCGTGAGAGTATCGCACTGTTGAAGCAGCTTCATGAGCCGACCCTCCCTGCGATTTAGTCGTACAGTTTGAGCTGGAGCTGAGTACACGATTTAAAATATCGCACAGTGTACGCCCAGCTTTACCCGCAACATGTTTTGCGTTGAGGTGGTAACGAAGGGTGGAAGTGCTCCTGTGATAAGCGAACTCCTTCCTACATAAAGTGCAAATAACACTATTTTTGTTTGTACTTCCATCTGGAAGTTTCTTATATTTAAATTTCCCATCCACCAACGTAGCCTCTTCAGTCATCTCCATCATGCTCATCTTATTGTGCGTCCATATAATCTGTATGGCCGGAACTCGCGCACTGAGAAACATTCCACGGTGCAAAAGTGTCTCGTCCGTTAAATGCGTTAAAATGCGTTAATTTTTTTAGTGCGTTAATTTTCCTGTAATTAATTAATCGAAATTAACGCGTTAAAGTCCCACCACTAATATATATATATATATATATATATATATATATATATATATATACACACAACCCACTAAACATTAGACGTCTTATGGACGTGCAGATCAAGTCTATATTGCGTCCGTCGGTCCAAGACCAATTCTGGACTTCTACTCGACGTGCAAACTAGGTCCGTTATTTGGACGTCTAACTATGACCCCACTTGGACGTCGATATGCAGTTAAACACTTGAACGTCGGAATTTCAACGTCACGGAGACGTCTAAGAAGGGTACAGAAATGTACATGATACATAATATTTGTTTTTTTTATATTAATGAACATTTCTAAATGTTGAGTAAAGCGGTATGAGAAAATTTGTCTTTTGGGCGATAAACACTTTTGCTCGACTCCGTCAACCTAAAACTCCATGTCCTCAATGGTGCAGCCTGTGAACTGTAATAAATCCATATTATTATACATTATTTAATGTAGACACGTATAAGAAAATGTATGTATTATCAAAATATTTGTTTATATATAATATTTATGTATAACTATTATGTTAAATACAATCAATTGACTATGATACAAAAGTGAGCCTACATAAAAAGCTCGAGCGAGTTGCCTCGCGCATTTAGGAGTTTAAATTAAAAAGAAATCCGTTACTTTTTACAGTTATTTACTGGCGATTTCAAGGTAACATTAACAACTGGTCTTTAACAAACCTCAAAATATTAACCTAAAATGTTTATATGTTGTAGTAACAGATCAATAGATATAATCACATTACCTTGTACTTTTGTAATGGATTTTTGTAAGGTTTGTTACGTTTTAACGTTAGCCAAAAGGCTAGCTAGCTACTCACGTATTGGATGGAATTTACCACATGTGACCGGTGTGTTTCTGCGTTGTGTAAAAATTATCCGCCACATGCAATCTTTGTAGGCGATCTTCTTTTTATTCGATCAGCCACTCCTGTTAATACACAACAAGTGCATTGAACAATGCTGACAAACTCACTCCAGCACTCTCTCCCACGATATTAAAATGAAAAGGGCCGCGCGCGCAACGCGCATGCCTTGCTGCACATACCTGTTAATACACAACAAGTGCATTGAACAATGCTGACAAACTCACTCCAGCACTCTAAAAACATAATAGAAGAAAAGTGAGTGAAGCACAAATAACAGATTTGTAAAACATTTCCCCATCACCACCATAACTGAAATAAAATGGGTGGATAACAAATAGTGACATACCTCTCCCACGATATTAAAATGAAAAGGGGGGAGTTAAGATGGGTGGTCGCTATTTATACTTGGGGGGAAACACCACAAAAAAGAAAACAGAAAGGGGAGGAGTCTGGATCCCACATATTCACAACTAGATAAACAGATAAACAAATACAGTACATTTTGTGTAATTATACAACTGACAGATCAACCTGGTTACATTCACCCCCCAGAATTACACAAAATCACAAGACGCACAAAAACACTCAGCAATATTACATGAACCAGTAAGAAAACGGTGACATATGCCAGCAAAACGCTACCCAAATGAAGGGCTAGGAGACCTGAGGACCGCCTGGCGCCCGGCAAGGCCCCAGATACCCCATAGACACAAAGAGGTGCCATTTACACCTCAAAATGCATGTCACATACAATTACTGGGAAATCCTAGGAGGAGCTGTCCTCCAATAAAGTGGAAATAAAAACACATGAGAAAAAAAACAAGCAAACAACTATCCATCAAACAGCAGGTGGAGAAAAGAGTATATATAATAATAATAATAATAATAATAATAATAATAATAATAATATATATATAAAAATTCACACATTCATTAAAGGTGAGCGAACATTCTCAGTGTCAAATAGCGACTCTCTTTGAGTCATAGACTCTATCAAACGGCAAACAGGTCTGAGCACCCTACCAAAACGTGAGGTGAACCTACTACTCAAGTCGGTGCTGTGCTCGTCAGAAGGACGAATGAAGTGGAGAACAGGCAGGTGATCTACAGTAGCATCTGAATCAACTGGCCCTTCAGGGACAGAGGACCAGGACTCAGGACAGGAATCTGATTCCACAGTATAGCTCGACACAGCAGAAGGTTGCTGTTGAACCCATGATGCTGTGCGGTCATCATTACTGCACCAAGAGGGAGAAGCGGCTAGAGAAGATGCAGCAGTGGCTGCTCCAGTGTCCACAACAGTCACTTCAGTCTCACGTGCATCAGAGCCAGTTACATCACTAGCAAAATCACCAGCAGGGTGAAAGTCACAACCGTCTGTGTCTGTAGTGACAGGCAAGAAGCTCACATCAAGAAGTAGGTTGCGGTGCACCACACGTTCATTTCCCTCTCGGTCCCTGATCTTGTAAACGTGCAGATTAGGCTTTGAGGCTACCACCGTGTAAAGAACTGGCTCCCACTTATCAGAAAGCTTCCGTTTCCCCTTAACCCCTTTGTTAGCTACCAGTACTTGATCCCCAAGAGAGAGAGGAAGACCCTTGGTCTTTTTGTTATACTGGTCAGACTGCTGTTTCTGTTCTTTCATGCTGTTACGCTGCGCTAAAAGCATGGCAGAACGCAAATTATCCACCAGAGATGTAACATAGGCGTTATAATCACAGACGTCGCTATCATGAAGGACATTTTTAAACAGGAGGTCAACCGGTAACCTGGGAACCCTACCGAACATTAAATAGAATGGTGCAAATCCAGTGGTCTCATGGGCAGTGCAGTTGTATGCAAACGTCATCGACTGAATCATCTGCGGCCATTTCTGTTTAGATCCTGGAGGTAAAGACCGCAACATGTTACCGAGAGAACGGTTAAACCTCTCCGTTTGTCCATTGCCCATAGGGTGGTAAGGAGTCGTGTGAGATTTCTGAACACCACACAAATTAAGGAGCTCCGCGATTAGCTCGCTCTCAAAGTTTGCTCCCTGGTCGGAGTGAATGCGCTGAGGGAAACCGTAAACACAAAAAAATTCATCCCAAAGCTTCTTTGCAACGGTCCGTGCAGTTTGGTCTTGACATCGAAACGCATGTGCCAATTTAGTGAAATGATCAGAGATCACCAAAATATCTACAGATTTGTTGTTGCTGTCCTCAGCTGACCAAAAATCAATGCATACAAGTTCCAATGGAGCGCAGGTCTTAATACTCTCCAAAGGGGCTCTTGCTGCAGGCTCTAAAGTTTTACTGAGAACACATCTGTGACAGTTTCTTACATGGTCACGAATATCCCTCTCCATATCATACCAGAAGAAGCGCTGGCGAGCTAATGAGAGTGTGCGTGGTTGACCTTGGTGACCCGCGTTGTCATGAACACCAGACAGGACCAGCGATTTCAGGGAGTTAGGTACAACAAACTGGAACCTCTTGTGTTTAGTCATAGGGTTTCTCGTGACTCGGTAGAGTATGCCATCCAAAAATGTGAGTTTATCCCACTGTTTCAGAATCCTAAGGGTCTGCACACATTCACCACAACGCTCACGCCTTGAAGGTCGGCGTCGCCTCCCAACATAGAAGGCTACCCTGGAAACAACAGGATCTGACTCCTGATGGGAAAGGAGATCAGTCAAAGGCAACTCAGAGAAAACGTCCTGACTAGGTGGAGCCACTGATGACAGGTGATCAACCAGAGACGCAGCACGCTGTGAGGGACCTGCATCCCAGTCTCTAACAGAAGACATTAAGGCAGAGGTTTCACCTTCTGACATGGTGACTTCACCAGCATTCGAGTCAGGTGGATTTTCCAGGGATTGAGGCTGACAGGTTAAATGAAACGCACTCTGCACATTCTCGTCTCCCACATCACAGACCTGATCAAGCAATGCAGAGTACGGTTCTGACAGGAGGCGTTGGGACAGAGGCTTCACAAAAGGAACTCTACTCAGTGCGTCCGCAACCACATTGTGTCTGCCAGGGACGTATTTGATGTCAAAACAGTACGGGGCGAGTTTGGAAACCCACCGTTGCTCACAGGCGTCCAGTTTTGGCTTGGTCAAAATATAAGTTAAGGGGTTATTATCGGTCCACACAGTAAATTTGTGGCCCTTAAGCCAGTGGCTGAATTTTTCGCACACAGCCCATTTCAAGGCCAAAAATTCGAGCCTATGTGCTGGGTATTTTGTTTGGCTGCGACTGAGAGACTTGCTGGCGAAGGCAACAGGCCCTGTCTCCACCAGGTGGAACCTGCGACAAAACTGCCCCCAACCCCTGCAGCGAAGCATCAGTTGAAAGAATGAAAGGCCTCCCAAAATCAGGGTGAGCCAGGACCACACAGTTCAAAAGCGCAGACTTAAGCTCCTCAAATGCTCTTTCGCACTCCGGAGTCCAGTCATGAGGACACAACACCCGATATGTACCAGCCTTACCGCCTCCATATCCTTTAATTCTCCTCTTCTGACCCGCTGTCAGTGCATACAGTGGTTTGGCAATCTGAGAACACCCCGGGATGAAGTGCTGGTAAAATAACACCATGCCAAGGAAGGAGCGCACTTTCCGCTGTGACGGGGTGCAGCCATCTGAATCCATGAGATCTTCCTTCCGGAAGTTGGAAATGACCTCAATTTTCCCTTGATCAACTGAGACTCCACTCGCATCCACCACATGACCCAAAAACTGCACCGACCGTCTGAGGAAGTGACATTTTTTCTGCGCCAATTTTAAATTATTGGCTCTCAAACGGCGGAAAACTATTTCTAGCCTTTCCAGGGCCTCCCCTTCGGAGGGTGCAAACACCAACAAGTCATCAAGGTAGCATAGCAGACTGGAAAAATTTAGATCACCAAAGATGCTGAGCATCATTCTCATAAACGACGCCGGGCTGTTACACAAACCTTGTGGGAGACGGTTATATTCGTACAGACCCAAAGGCGTGGTGAAAGCTGTGTAATGCCTGTCAGATCTATGAAGGGGGATGTTGTAAAACCCCGACGTTAAATCCATAGAACAAAAGAATGCATTACCACCAAGTGATGCCAAGCAGTCAGCTTGATGTGGCAGAGGGTGTGCATCCTTAACTGTTTTTGCATTAAGCCGGCGGAAGTCTGTGCATATCCTCATGTCACCAGACTTCTTCCACACCATGACTAGAGGCGAAGCATATTCACTGATGGACTTACTGATAATGCCCTTCATCTCCATATCACTCAACACTTCCCTCAAGTGTTCATAATGTGCTGGGGGCACACGGCGGTACGGTAGCCGGAAGGGTTGTTCATCAGTGAGATGAATGCGGTGCACAAAGTCCTTCGCTTCACCACAGTGCAGCTTGCCTCTGGAGAATATGTCCTGATAAGACAGTACTAGGTCAGCTAGTCTCTTCCGCCACTCATCTGATACCTCACAACCCCTGATGTCAATATCAGATAGCCCACAGTCCTCAAGTTGTCGCACATAATCAGACAAAGAGCGCGATGGTTCAAGTGGCGTCTCTGACTGAACACGACGAGTTTCACATAGGCCCTGAAAAAGAGGCAAGTCCTCCAATGCAGTACATGCAAAGACGTCAGCAATTTTTGTATTGCGTTTCAACAACACAGGCACATGCGTGGGATTTAAGATTTTCACTGGGATCCACCGGTCTCCCCACATAGGTGTCACAACCCGCCCAACCAATATGTTCCTCGGAGAGGAATGGGTGGAAGAGGGTTCAACGATAACCGTGCTGCCCGGGGACATAGGGGACGAGGGTGGCAGCTTGCCCCAAACTATGTGTTCATGACGAGGCAGCAGGGTGACCGCTTGCCTCAACTTCACTGTGCCAATCTTGTCTGGGTCATCTGAACCCTGCCATTGGGAAACACAGCTCAGGAGCTGGAGGAACTGTTCACACTCTGGGTCCGTACTCTTAGAGGACACTAACTCCCAGTATTTCGGATCAGATTTCATCATTTGGATAATAGGGCGGAGTACATTACTGCCCACAATCAACTCATCCCGCTGCCCTGATACTAGAAATGTAGGCACTGTAAATTTACCACCACAGACTTCAATATCCAACTCATAGATACAATCCGGTTGTGTAAGGAGGCCACCACAGCCAACAAACACTACTCTCTCTGGGACAGGCTGAGGATTCAACACTATACCAGCGGCCCTTATTTTGTTCAGCGCTTCAGTACTCATAGTGCACGACATGCTCCCAGAATCAAGCATCCCTCTCAGATTTACCTGACCATTTACTAAAACCGGAGTATAGAACAATTCACTAGCTCCCCCAAGCTTCTGCGAGCCCTCAAAAATGACTTTATCATTAGGAAAGCTTTCACAACAGTTCATATATATAGAAAATGGGTCCAGCACTTCAGTGAGGGTGTCCCTAATGCCGTCCATGTTTACCCTCTTATCACATGGGCTAGCTAGTTTAAATCAGCATCAGATGGGAGAGGCACGGGTCTGGGTGACTGCTGAATTGGAAGAGGCACGGGTCTGGGTGACTGCTGAGCCACTAACGGGCAATCGCGTTTCATGTGGCCAGATTTGAAACAGGTAAGACACAACCTAAACAACTTGCAGTGTGCGTGTGTTGTGTGCTCTGCTGATTTACAGACTCTGCATGCAGCTTGCTGCCAGTCTCGCCGGCCCTGAGATCGGTCAAACCGCTCACGAGCACGCGGGTTGCTGCCAACAGATGAAGTGCACAAAGACAAAACTCTGTCAAATACACCCACCAATTGCTGGGTAGCATGCTCGGCCGCAGACGGTGCTGGAGTAGCACATGACGTTTGCATAACGGGAGTGCCGGGCGAAAGATGGCTCTGCTGACCTACTACAGGCTGAACCTGACCCTGAACACTAACAGGACCGGTTGGGGAACTGAAATGATTCACTGGCCCACCAACCGCTACAGGGGAGTCACGTGTGTATTGGCAAGTGGGGTTAATTTGGGTCTGGGCAGAGCAGACCATGCTCATAGTTTGCTGGGACTGAACCATCAAACCTCTAGTCTGTCCAACATGGTTGTCCAGACGTCTCTGTACCTTGGCCGCAGTCCATTCCTCTGGTGGCTTTAGTTGAAATGTTAGAAAGAGGTTGGGATCAGGACAGTGAGTGACAAACATCATGGCAACCTCAGCACCAGCATCCTCAACTAGTTTACCCCTCCTGCGGAGACACTCGTTAGCTGCATCAATAGATTTGTTCAAGCGGATCCAGTAATCCATAGCACATTCACCGGGCTGTGGCAAAGTGTTATAAAAATCCTTCATGGGTAGACTAGAGTAGGCCAGTTTGCTAAAGTTGCGCCTGAGGATATCAAACACTGCAGCCGGTAGGTCAGCATCACCTAGCTCCGGTCGGCAACGAAGGGATACTTTCACTACGTCTCTAGCCTTGCCTGACAATCTGGACATAGTCAGATCAAACCTCTCTGCATGTGTCTCACAATTGGACCTAGATAAGTAACACTTCATCATATCCTCCCATTCTTGGATACAGAATGCATCTGTACCATCTCCCCTAAAGTATGGCGGTGCTTTAGTTTCTGATTGGACCACAATCTTCAACTGGGATGGATCAGAAGGGCCTGATTGGCTGCTCGCAGTCCTCTGTATGGGAGGACTAGGGAGGCCAATGGCGGCAAGACTCGCAGCCACTTTCTCGCCAATTTCCTTAGCTAGATCTGCGATCATACTGCTAAACGCCTCAGTCGAAATAACCTGGGTAGGCCGAGTCCGTGTATTAACAATAGGGGTGGAACTAGCCACTGGGTCCGACGTCGGTATATCCGGATGGTGAATATCGTGTTCATATTCACTATCGGCTACTGGTCTGCCCCTACCAAAAGAAAATAATTTCCTACCCCTTCCCAAACCAAGTGCATCTGAAGGCTCCTTAAAATTCTGTTCAGCCATAGTAACGGCAGTCGTTTTTTTTTTTTTTTTTTAACAGCAAGCGAAATGGGCTAACTCAAAATTGCGCTAAAAGGAGTGAAGCTATAGTACTGTACGGTCGCGAGGGAGAGGAGAAAGAGAAAAAAAATCCCGCTCAAATATAGCATGCGACCCACGAAGGAAAAAAATTATAAAAATCCAAATCAAACATAAAACTTTCGTCGGACCAACGACCATCAATATAACATATACCGAGACATATACATTCAAAAATAACGGATAATCACTCGCTTGCGATATCAGCAACAAACCGCGCGATCGCTAACTTTGAGAAAAGAAAAGAGAAAGAAAAATAAAACCTGATGAATGCAACACTGTCCAAAGGCACGGCTAGCAGCAGCTAGAGCAGCAGGGAAGATCCAGAAGTGCGGCCCGCGATGACAGGTGGGGTGCAGCAGTCCGCGCCAACTGATGAACGCAGGTCTGCGAAGTGGAGGGTCGAACGGCACCAAGTGTGACCGGTGTGTTTCTGCGTTGTGTAAAAATTATGTGCCACATGCAATCTTTGTAGGGCGATCTTCTTTTTATTCGATCAGCCACTCCTGTTGATACATAACAAGTGCATTGAACAATGCTGACAAACTCACTCCAGCACTCTAAAAACATAATAGAAGAAAAGTGAGTGAAGCACAAATAACAGATTTGTAAAATATTTCCCCATCACCACCATAACTGAAATAAAATGGGTGGATAACAAATAGTGACATACCTCTCCCACGATATTACAATGAAAAGGGGGGAGTTAAGATGGGTGGTCGCTATTTATACTTGGGGGGAAACACCACAAAAGAAGAAAACAGAAAGGGGAGGAGTCTGGATCCCACATATTCACAACTAGATAAACAGATAAACAAATACAGTACATTTTGTGTAATTATACACAACTGACAGATCAACCTGGTTACATCTGAACGGTGCCTGTAGCATTTCACGTGCGACAGATTTGGCTTGTAGTACTCAAATGTATGATAAGAAAAAAAGCCAAATACATTGATTTATTTTATTTATTTCATAATTAGTAATACATTGTTAAAAATGGTTTAATTGATTGTTACACATTTGTTAAAAACATTCATTGATTACTTGAAAACAGGGCTCTCAAGTTTTGAATTCATTTCAGAGTGTGAGAGTCGGTGGCGAACAGTGGCGTGCACAGACATTTTGGGGGGCAAGTGCTGGGGGGGGGGTGAAGAGCACTTTTTAGCGCACGTGGAACACTTCATTATAAAAAAAATTACAAGCACATGTTGAATGAAATTTGACTTTTATTTGTCACATTCTCTAAACGTGAGTTTTCAATGGAGAAAAATTAACGCATCCAACTGATATAATTTATATCCAATATAGTCATGTCCTTCAGGTAACTTCTGTTTACCCTCCACTGTCTGCAGGCCTTGTTGCATATATTTTGCAATTAGTAAATCAATATAGGCCTACAATTAAGACAGTAAAAGACCGTAAAGTAGGAGAAGGAGTTATAGGCTACTGAGTGTTGTCATTACATGAATGCAGATGGGCATTTTTCACAGGTAATGGGGAACTTCCCGTTTCTTCTTTCACAAATGAATGTAATTTATGTTGCCTAACAAAACCTATACAACTGAAGACGTTCAGCTTAACACATAGATTTGCAAACTCTACCTTAATTATTTGTATGTGGTCGTCCTCACGTTATCTATCATTGATTTGGGCTAGTGCGACTAGTTTATCAGGTGACCAGTCGGCTAAAAATGCTTAGTAGTTTGGTGCTGTATGAGACATTTTACAACACAAGAAAATGATTTCACGTTGGGCTTAGAGGGCAAACGGTACGATTTGACTTGATGTGTATGTGACCTGGCTGGTGGGGACGGGAGAAGAAGTCTATCTGTGACCGTGTGTGCTGTGCTGCTGCAGCGCATCTGGTGTTAAAGGAAGAGAGAGGTCAGGTGTGTGTGAGGTAGTGGCTCATTTCAGGGCATTGTTTTTAATCGCTCAGGTTTTCAAAAGATCATTTCAAACCGACCTCAGTAAAATGATAATAATAAAAATAAATAAATAAAAAAACGAAGTTTCAAAAGGGCACTTTCGTTGATAAAGGGCAGAGTTGGTGGTGCTTTAGCACCACCTGATGTCTACGTGTGCACGCCACTGGTGGCGAACGTAAGTTGTTGAGCTTGGGGGGGGTTGATCGATTGTATTTCGCGATCGATCGCCAGTGGAGGGCGACATATATCAGAGGTAAATAAACTAGATTTTTTTTTTCGCCGTGAGATATCGGAAGTGTGGCGTGAGAGCGTGTGAAAACGGTCAAATGCGTGTGTCTCACGCTCAATGAGTTGGCAACCCTGGGTTCACACTACACGACTTTTCAGCCGTCAGGTTTTTGTGCCGTTCGCACTACATGCTGTAATCGCGAGTCTTTCAGTTGTGGCCTTCACACTACTGATCGGCGACGCGGGCTCACGAATTATGCCCGGTTAACACTACACGATTTTAGGCTGGTTTTTCAGTCGCCGACTGTTTTTTGTAGATCGCCGACAGAAACCTAACGACGGGGTTAGAGACTGAAAATTTCGTTGTAAAGCAGTTTTCGTCGTTAAGCGTGACCCTAGATTTAGATACGCTTTGATCGTAAATACAGTATAGAAAAAACTAACAATGTTCTCGTGCGTACAGCGTGAGAAAGAGCGATCGCGTTGCCGAGATGGGCTGCGGTGGAGGCTGCGCTGCTTCAGCTTATCGTACACAACACTACACTCCAAAGTGCTGCCACTGCTCCTCCGCGCACCGTGCAAAATAAAAAAAAAGTCGGTCGTAACTCCGGTCCGTCGTTAGCCAGACCCGTTGTTAAGCGGGGACTCGCTGTACTACCATATGACTCAGGCTCACAGCTAAATGCATTCCAGTGGACCAGCGTGTACCAGAGGTGGGGACTCGAGTCACATGACTTGGACTCGAGTCAGACTCGAGTCATTAATATTAAGACTTTTGACTTGACTTGAAAAAATATTCAGAGACTTAGACTTGACTTGGACTTTTACACCAATAACTTGGGACTTGAATTGGACTTGAACCTGTTTACTTGCAAAGACTTGATTTTTTTTACCCCAAATCTAAAATTTAAAACGCATATTAATATTTATAAAGTGCGCCACATTAATTTCATTTCCGTCCTTCTGACTCAGACCGGCGTTACACCAGATTCTGTGACCGTCGAGTTTTGTGACCACAGGGGGCGCTATTTCACAGTTTCTGTTCAGAGGCACAAACGCTTTACGAATGCTACGTAAACTACGCTGATGCACTTTCTTTACTCGTTTTGTTGGTGTCCACGAGCCAAAATATGACAGATGTTTATATTTACATTTATCGTCTCTTAATTACATAAATGTACTTAAACAAGATTTACCATCCCCTCACCATTGCAGCCAACAAAGAAATCATGAATGGGATGTACAGGTGAGACTTTTTAACTGGGGTCACCAATTCTGACGGCAGCCATCAGAATATGTGACCCCACTGAATCTCCAGGTAACAATAGTAGCCTACACCGTGACCCCACAATAACAGAAAACAATGAAAAAATAACCCTAACCTTTTATTAGTCTATATTTAAACATTTTATCCAAATGTTTAGAATAACCATTCGTAATGACAGCATCTTGCTTACGATGATGTCACGTTGAGGACCCCGGCCCCTCCCCTTTGGGCGTGTGTATACGTGGTCCACGTGCTTTGTCTGCGTCAGTGGAACTCCGTGGTGATGGCTATGTCGTGTGATAATGTGTATCACCTGTGAATCGTCTCGTAATTACATGGGGCTAATGTGGTTTGTCTATTTAATGTGCGCTCGCGCAGTGTCCTGTGCTCGTCGTTGTCTAATGTCCACACGTTGTTGTGTGTTTGTGTATGTTTATCGTGTGCTATTGCGCAACATATATAATATAAGTAAAGTGACGTTTGCTGCCACAAAGGATTTGTGTCTCGTCCTTCACGCCGCACCCACCGTCACAGATGAAGCTTGCTATTTTCGTGTATAATGATGTAACGAAACATTCTTGTTTAAGTACATTTATGTAATTAAGAGAAGATAAAATGTAAATGATCTGTCATCTTTTGGCGGGCGGACACCAACAAAACGAGTAAAGAAACGCATCAGCGTTAGCATTCGTAAAGCGTTGGTGCCTGTAAAAAAAAAGACTCGAAAGGACTTGAAATTCCAAGTTTCAGACTTGGGACTTGACTTGAGTTGACTGTCTTTGCTTGAGACTTGACTCGGGACTTGAGGATAAAGACTTGGACTTACTTGAGACTTGCAAAACACTGACTTGGTCCCACCTCTGGCGTGTACTGTAGGCCCAGTGGACCAGCGTGTACTGTAGGCCCAGTGGACCAGCGTGTACTGTACGCCCAGTGGACCAGCGTGTACTGTACGCCCAGTGGACCAGCGTGTACTGTAGGTCCAGTGGACCAGCGCGTACTGTAGGTCCAGTGGACCAGCGCGTACTGTAGGCCCAGTGGACCAGCGCGTACTGTAGACCCAGTGGATTAAAAGCATCAGCTACTAAAAGCATCAGCTGGCTGTTGGCTGGAGATCCAGAATGAGTGTACCTAGTAACCTAGCAACCTAGCCAGAGCGCACAGGAACACACGATTGTTGGGCTGATGCTGCCATGGTTACGTAGCGCTCCTCTAACACCAAGATGTTGCAGTGTTTGCAGCCGTGTCTGGTTTGCATATGGGCAATATGATTTATTCAGGAGCAGTAACAGTGTTCAGTACAGTACACCCACTCGCTGTTTCTGTGACTTTGCTAGGAAAAGCAGAATGTTAAAGTGTTTAGTGATAACAGTTAAAAATAATAAACCCCCCCCCCCCCCCGCAGGACCTGATGGAGCTGCACCTGACGTCCTGCACACACCTGAGCGCCCGGAGCCTGCGCACCCTCACCTGCTTCCACCACAGCCTCGTGTCCCTCAGCCTGTTCGGCTGCGCCAACTTCTTCTTCCACAGGGCGCGAGTCCCGCTGGCCTGCGGGGAGGACGAGGATGAGGATGAGGAAGGCCAGCTGCCCGGCCACGCCGCCACAGCCGCCTCCGACTTCACCTTCCAGGGCTTCAGCAGGCTGCGTCTGCTCAACCTGGGCGGCCTGGCCGTGGAGGTGGACGTGGAGGCCCTACTGAAGCCCCTGCCCACCCTCACGTCCCTGGACCTCTCCGCCGTCCACCTGCCCCGGCCCGCCTTCTTGGCCCAGTGGAGGGACAGGCTGGCCTCACTGGTCCTCTACAACGTGGACCTCACTGAAGAGCTCATCAGCACCGTGGTGCATCTGAACCAGCTGAGGTGAGAATCGCACCTGACCACTCAATGAGGCTCAAACCTTAGAACTACGGATCTAGGACTGGAACGCCCTGGATTAAAAGAAAAAAGTCTATTCCAGACATGGAGAATCAGAGTCAGCGAATTTTGTTTACGGGATCTTTAAATTATAGTATTTATTACAATACCATATTTTCATGCGTTTCCTGAGTTGTATTTTTGCCACCCTGTTTAACCTCCTTTGCGTTTATTGTAGGTCAGTGTAAGTTGGGCAGTTTGACATTTAACTACCTCACTATGTCAGAATGTCTTTTTTTAACCCTGCATATGGTTCTAGTTTTACTGTGTGTTGTAGGGCACATGTTAATCCTGCCACAATGTTCTCACTAGTTAGCATTCATCAGACAGCATTGGGAATAAATGAGGCCATAGGGCAGATATATGTTATATATATATATCTCGCTGGCCATCTCATTTCTGCCTCATGGTTTCTGTGTGATTGGAGAGTCTCCAGGTTTTAGTCGCAGGCCTGCAGGTGTGTTATGTGCCGTTGTGTTTGTTCTGTTTCGTCTGTCCTGATCACGGCTCCATTCTGAATAACATTACAGTGTTCTTGCTGTAGATCCTGGCCAGTAGTCAATATTCCAAAATATTGTGACCACCTATCTAATCTAATAGTGGGGGAGGAACCAGCCTTGGCTCAGATGACACTAACAGGAAGTGGTGGCCTTTATAGTATCAGGTGGCAGAAGATATCTGGAGACACTAGAGAACATTCCACCTGCAGCAGAGCTCTGGGCTCTGTGGGTCAGAACAGTGAACCTGGTAATCCGTGTGTTCACAGGGAAGGACTCCAGAGTCACTGTTGTGCATCACTTGTTGGGCGTCACTGTTGTGTGTCATGCACCACCCTCGTGTGGTGTGGTGGGGTGTTTATCCTGTTGATCGGCACCATTGCCGTCAGGGAAGAGTGTCAGTGTGTACAGGTGGACCTGATCTACTCGTATGGCCAAGAACCGCTGGTGTTGACACGCTCGTGCAGTGGCGTTGACACGCTCGTGCAGTGGCGTTGACACGCTCGTGCAGTGGCGTTGACACGCTCGTGCAGTGGCGTTGACACGCTCGTGCAGTGGCGTTGACACGCTCGTGCAGTGGCGTTGACCCGCTCGTGCAGTGGCGTTGACCCGCTCGTGCAGTGGCGTTGACCCGCTCGTGCAGTGGCGTTGACCCGCTCGTGCAGTGGCGTTGACCCGCTCGTGCAGTGGCGTTGACACGCTCGTGCAGTGGCGTTGACACGCTCGTGCAGTGGCGTTGACACGCTCGTGCAGTGGCGTTGACACGCTCGTGCAGTGGCGTTGACACGTTCGTGCAGTGGCGTTGACACGCTCGTGCAGCGGTGATCCGGGTCACTCTCACACGTCTCCATCTCCTCAGAGACCCCAGAGGGGACGTTGTTGGCGGAGGCCACTCTGAATAGACGAACAGTAATCCCAGTGTCTGTTCTCATCTCTAATCGCCCTGTTTGTGTCTGAGTGTCCAGATCTAAGTCTGGCAATATTCAAACACCTCCTTAGTAAACACCACAGACGCTTCCAAGTCCAGTTGCTTAGCGACAGTGTTCCAACATTAACCATTGGTTGGACGACTCTGTCAGACATGCATATTCATTAGTTTGACAGAGTACCCGCGGGTCCTTAAAAAGTCTTAAAATGTCTTAAATTTAGTTTTCCATATTCAAGGCCTAAAAATGTCTTAAAATGTCTTGAATTTTATGAGGGGAGGCATTAAATTATTATAAGTGTGTGTTGTTCAGTTGTTCTGGCGCAATGTGAACTTTGCCGAATCTAGCGCTAATGCAGAAAATAACCGCTCCAGGGTCCTAGTGCTAGATTCCTAGCGTTGGAGTATACGGCCTCAACAACGTCAACAATTTTCGTTCGCCTATGCCCCCCCCCCCCTCAACGATGTGGAACACACCTGCATCCCCAGAAATAGTATTATTTTTCCTTGTGAGAGGTATTAAAAAGGTCTTAAAAGTCATTGAATTTGAGATTAAAAAATGTGCAGATACCCTGGTTTGATGTCCCGTGTTGAAAATGCACGTCCTGATTTGTACTTTACTTGTTGTGAACTTTACATTGTGAAGTGTAAAGTTACTGTATTGACAATGTTACTTAAAAAAAAAACATCTAGCCTTAGTTGTGTATTAATGTTGAGTGTACCAATGTTTTTAGACAGCTTAATGATGAAAGGGGTTGGTATCCTCGCTCACCGTCCTTGTGTTTGTAATGTTTTGCTCCATTTCAGTAATTAATTCATCACATCACACCCAGACAGTGAAAATATCAGTGTTGGACTACAGTTGTGACAGTGGGTGTTGTCTGATGTTTTGGTAGTGGGGTTGTGTTAATATGCGGGTGTTGTCTGATATTACTCCTAGGTTCTTGTCTGATGTTTGGAGGTTGTATTACTCTGAGGGTGTTGTCTGATGTTGTGTGGTGTCTCCCAACACTCCAGGCACCTAGACATTTCCCGGGAGAGTCAGCGCTCCTCTAAGTTCAAGATGTCCAGGAAGATCCTGGTGAGCATTGTGCAGGGTTTGGAGAACCTGGTCTCTCTCGACATCTCTGGCCACATCATGCTGGACAACTGCACCGTGCCGCACTTTGAAGAGGCCGTGGGGCGTCCCAGGTACGAGGCCTACACACACAGGAAGACCCGTCGTGCCCTGGGGGCTGTGTCCATGGTCAGACCCAGTGTTGTATAAAGTATTAGAGACCCATACTTGAGTAAAAGTACTCTATCAAAAAATTGACTTGAGAAGAAGTTGAAGTGTTCTTTAAAAACTTTACTTAAGTGGAAGTACAGAAGTATTCAGCATTTTTTGTACTTAAGTATTGCAAGTTGTTTATTCTAAAATGTATTACTCAGGTACTGAAAGTAAAAAGTACAAGTATTGTGTTTTGTATTAATTAAAGAAAGCCGTCAAAGTTTGATTATCAATTGTTTTTATATATCACTTACAAATCAAAGATGTCAAAGACCACAAATACACAAAGTGTTCTGTATGTACAAACAAGTAGCAACTTAAAAAAACTGTGCTTAACACTTCGTACACAAAAAACAGATAACCTATGTCCCGCTACGTCGTAGGTTTGACGCAGAAGTACAAGTTCGCCTTAATTTAGCTGAAAAAACGAGGTGTACTTTGGACGTAAAATTCGTCTGTCGGATTCTAAGGGTGAGGCTACTGCCCTGGGTTTATCCTCAGTAAATGCCCTTACCCTATAAAAACACTACACTATAAAAATGGGCTCATGATTAGTCAGCATGAAAAGAGACACGGCTTACTGTTACCAGCTAATGTTAAGTAAACACTGCAGCACGTCATGAACATAATTAGGTTAGTTAGATTAAAAAAAAAAAGCTAAAAAAAAAGCTAATTATTTGGAATAATTTTGAGTATATGTGTATTTGTATGAATATGAAATTAAGCTGAAGTTGCTGGAAAATACTGAAACTTGACGTACAAGTGCATGAATTCCACCTTATAACTTCTCACGCACAAAAATCGAGAGGTGCACGACCTTGCGATGCGACTGCGCGTGCGTGTCCGACGCGCATGGGCGAAGCCACCGCGATTGCGTCTTTTTTACCGCGCGGACCCTTGCGGCAGTCACGACGTGTCAAGTGAACCTAGATTACGAAGCTCAAGTGTTCAGTGAAGGCAGCATCAGAGTAAACGAGACGCGACCGGAGCATGCGTAGTTTTCTCATAAAACAGCCTGATCGCTTGAGCCGGTGACAGCGCCAGCTAACATGTTTATAATTGTAACGAGTAACTATACAGCACGTTAAAAATGTATCGGAGTAAAAGTATTAAACTGATGGAAAATATGTAGTGAAGTGGAACTAGGAGAAAAAAATAATACTCCAGTAAAGTACAGATACAGCTTTTTAGTACTTAAGTACAGTACTGAAGTAGTTCTACTTCGTTACTATACAACTCTGGTCAGACCCTGGTCTAGCGCTGTGGTCAGACCCTGGTCCAGTGCCGTG
>NW_027506922.1:742500-859251 GCF_052324685.1 Brachyhypopomus gauderio | reverse complement strand
GGGAAGAGTTTTACTACACAGAGAAGTCTTCAACGGCACCAGCGCATTCACACAGGAGATAAGCCATATCACTGCTCAGAGTGTGGGAAGAGTTTTACCACACAGAGTAATCTCAACGTACACCAGCGCATTCACACAGGAGAGAAACCATATCACTGCTCAGAGTGTGGGAAGAGTTTTACTACACAGGGAAATCTCCAGAAACACCAGCGCATTCACACAGGAGAGAAGCCATATCACTGCTCAGAGTGTGGGAAGAGTTTTACTCAACAGAATAGTCTCAAAACACACCAGCGCATTCACACAGGAGAGAAGCCATATCACTGCTCAGAGTGTGGGAAGAGTTTTACTACACAGAGTCATCTCAACGAACACCAGCGCATTCACACAGGAGAGAAACCATATCACTGCTCAGAGTGTGGGAAGAGTTTTAATAAACAGAGTCATCTCAACGAACACCAGCGCATTCACACAGGAGAGAAGCCATATCACTGCTCAGAGTGTGGGAACAGTTTTACTACACAGGGAAATCTCCAGCAACACCAGCGCATTCACACAGGAGAGAAGCCATATCACTGCTCAGAGTGTGGGAACAGTTTTACTACACAGGGAAATCTTCAGCAACACCAGCACATTCACACAGGAGAGAAACCATATCACTGCTCAGAGTGTGGGAAGAGTTTTACTACACAGAGAAGTCTTCAACTGCACCAGTGCATTCACACAGGAGAGAAGCCATATCACTGCTCAGAGTGTGGGAAGAGTTTTACTACACAGAGTCATCTCAACGTACACCAGCGCATTCACACAGGAGAGAAACCATATCACTGCTCAGAGTGTGGGAACAGTTTTACTAAACAGAGTCATCTCAACGAACACCAGCGCATTCACACAGGAGAGAAGCCATATCACTGCTCAGAGTGTGGGAAGAGTTTTACTACACAGGGAAATCTCCAGCAACACCAGCGCATTCACACAGGAGAGAAGCCATATCACTGCTCAGAGTGTGGGAAGAGTTTTACTACACAGGGAAATCTCCAGCAACACCAGCGCATTCACACAGGAGAGAAGCCATATCACTGCTCACAGTGTGGGAAGAGTTTTATTAAACACAGTCATCTCCATGAACACCAGCACATTCACACAGGAGAGAAGCCATTTCACTGCTCAGAGTGTGGGAAGAGTTTTACTAATAGGGCTGGGTATTGATTCAAATGCCAAGAATCGATCCGATTCTGAAGATTAAGAATTGATTTATTTCGAGTTAATCCGATTTAATCGATTCAATCCAATTCGGGGTTTAGTGTTATTAAAAATGTATTTGAGCTGTTTCCTGACTGTGTACAGGAGCAACATGTTAAAACTAGTATTATATCGATATTAATCAGCAAATAGTTACTGGTAGTTGGTACAGGGTACCCGCGGGTCCTTAAAAAGTCTTAAATTTAGTTTTCCATATTCAAGGCCTAAAAATGTCTTAAAATGTCTGGAATTTTATGAGGGGAGGCATTAAATTATTATAAGTGTGTGTTGTTCAGTTGTTCTGGCGCGATGTGAACTTTGCCGAATCTAGCGCTAATGCAGAAAATAACCGCTCCAGGGTCCTAGTGCTAGATTCCTAGCGTTGGAGTATACGGCCTCAACAACGTCAACAATTTTCGTTCGCCACACCCCCCCCGGCACACACCTGCATCCCCAGTAATAGTATTATTTTTTCTTGTGAGAGGTATTAAAAAGGTCTTAAAAGTCATTGAATTTGAGATTTTAAAATGTCCAGATACCCTGTTGGTAGTTACTGATGGCTGGAAGACTGGTGAAAAGGTTATTCATAAATCTACCTTCAAGAAAGGTAATCCAGGACAATAAACAGAGGACATCTTTGAGGTGTCTATATCTGCAACAGTGGACTCCTACTGGGACACTAACCAGTGCATTATTATTATGATTGAAATAATTAAGAATTCACCTAAAAGCTGTTGCTACCAAATGCATTTTTATTTTAAAAGTGCTCACACTTAATAAACTGAAAGTATAAAATGTAAACGTGTATTTTTCTTTAAAGTGAGAACATTGATCTATATTACTGGATTGGACATCGCCTGTTGCCGCTATAGCTAGCAATGCGTCGCCCTCGGAGCCATTACTATTGAGTCATGTCAGCAAAGCAGTGTAGTTCCTATGCGGGATGTGCATCCATCTGTCACAAAAACAGTCCTAGCGCCCTTATTTCTTATTCGATTTTTATAAAATATGGCTTAAATTAAAGGTGAGAATATTGCCGATGTTGTGATATGTAAAACTTAAATAAAAAAAAATTTATAAGCAGTCTGGGAATTTTTCAATTTAGGTAAAATTTTAACAAAACCCTGCATAAAGCCCTTTTCTTTCACCTGGCTAAAACTAAATATAGATAAGTTTTAATTACGATCACAATTCTGATATTGAAAGTCAAATTTATGAGTTTATCTCTTTATTTGTCAACTCTACCCGTTACAGCTGTAGTTTTTGTCACGGTGAGGCGGCCCCCTACCGGCCGCCTCCGTCCACAGCGGCTGTTGTTGTTGTTGTTTGGTGAAGTCATCTGCGTCCCTCAGGTGGGCGGAGCCCGTGATCCGTCTCACCTGAGGGTTGTTTGTTTGCCTATATATGTCTTGTCTTTGTACCAGCCGGCTTGTTGGTTTTGAGTTTCTGCCGGTACGTGGGAATGAGGTGAACGAGGCTGTGATCGGAGAGCCCGAGAGCGGCGCGCGCAACAGCGTGATAGGCATTCTTGATGCTTGTGTAGCATTTGTCCAGCATGTTGCCTTCACGTGTAGCACATGTGATGTGTTGCCTGTACTTGGGCATCTCCTTCCTGAGGTTAGCGCTGTTAAAGTCCCCCAGGGTGATCAGCAGCCAGTCTGGATGATCTCTCTCTAGTTCCATTATCTGTTCAGATGAGTCTGGATGATCTCTCTCTAGTTCCATTATCTGTTCAGATGAGTCTGGATGATCTCTCTCTAGTTCCATTATCTGTTCAGATGAGTCTGGATGATCTCTCTCTAGTTCCATTATCTGTTCAGATGAGTCTGGATGATCTCTCTCTAGTTCCATTATCTGTTCAGATGAGTCTGGATGATCTCTCTCTAGTTCCATTATCTGTTCAGATGAGTCTGGATGATCTCTCTCTAGTTCCATTATCTGTTCAGATGAGTCTGGATGATCTCTCTCTAGTTCCATTATCTGTTCAGATGAGTCTGAATGATCTCTCTCTAGTTCCATTATCTGTTCAGATGAGTCTGGATGATCTCTCTCTAGTTCCATTATCTGTTCAGATGAGTCTGAATGATCTCTCTCTAGTTCCATTATCTGTTCGGCAAGCTGTTTCTGCGCGTCGCTGGTGCACGCACTCGGCGTAATGTACACGCCGGCCAGAACGAAGGAGCTGAACGCGCTGGGTTATATTGTTCAATAAGTTCACTAAGATAGTCTGGAGCTAAGCCATGCAGCGTTTTATATGTTAATAAAAGTATTTTATAGTCAATACGGAATCTAATTGGCAGCCAGTGTAATGACGATAGTACGGGACTAATGTGATCAAACTTTTTAGCTTTTGTTAAAACTCGTGCTGCTGCATTCTGAACCAGCTGGAGTTTGTTTATCGATTTACCAGAACATCCAGCTAGGAGACTGTTGCAATAATCTAAACGAGAGGATATGAATGCATGGATTAGTTTTTCTGCATCGCTAATATTTAATATGTTTCTAATTTTGACAATGTTGCGCAAGTGAAAGAACGCTACCCTAGTTATATTATTAATATGTGTATCGAAACATAATAAGAAACCCTTTATCTACAATTACTTCATCTCCTGGTTCAAGTAGGCTCAGAATGCCAGACTCTGTGGTAATTTCTTTATCTGAGATGGAGCCTGTGTACAGGCTGCTTTTACACAGCTTTTAGTGTGTCATCATCTTTAAATCCAGTGTAAAACATGATCAGTTTAGGCTCACACTGGAAGCGTTGTAGATGAAACCGCTCACTCTTGAGGTTTTCTTCCTCCAGATGGTCAATCTCCCTCTTTGCTGCATCAAGTTGTTCTTCTACAGACAGAGTTTCCTCCAGATAGTCATGATCACCCAGTGCCTCTATGACCTGCTTAGAACTGTGTTGGAGGAGAGACAAAAGAAAATGGGAATAAAAAAGCATTATTAGTAAGGTGATCTGTTTTTAAATTTACACAAACTACCTTTGACTTAAAGTGATTTGATAATAATGTTATGGATTACCAGACCTTACTTCATGCACTGCACCAACTTGTTATGTGCTTAGAACATTATTTTATATTGTAATGAGTAATACATTCATTGACAAATTAATTCATCATTTGCAGCTCTGTACGTATCTGGTAACTCACATTTCTTTCTCATGCAGATTTGTAATGTGCAATTCTTCCTCATCAAAGTCACAAGTTGAACTAAATAGTATCATCTTCCCATCACTAAATTACAGCCTGGCACTCAACAATGACCAACACAGTGTCAATACAGTGTCAACAGTTTGTGTAGTGTGTGGATACACTCCTTGAGGTATCATCTTCTCATCACTAAATTACAGCTGCCACACAACAACACAGCACATTTGGACTAAAATCACCAATTTATTGTCTAAAATTCCACCTTAAATGGTCCCACCATATTCCTGAAGCTGTGAATAAGAAAGCTAGAGTTGACTTCACCTCACCATTATCACATTAAATTCAAACTATAAGCAGGCATGTTTCGACATCAAGAGTTCTGGATGAATTTATCTCCATTAACTCCATAACTCTCCCTATTAATTACAACTAACACAGTTGTTGTGTTTCCACTGTATTTAACAGCCCTGTTTCAAACTATACAGCTTGCTGTAGTTTTATTTTCTGCAATAAAATAAAGCCAAACGGCGCATGTCTTCCTCTCAGACATTTCAATACTCCGGTGGTGTCTCTCTCTCTCCGTACTGTAAGGTGTCGACTCGAGGAGAGCGCTGAGTGGGCGGGGCCAGGCGGAGCCTACCTGCATGGTTGCTGAGCAACGTGACGGTGTAAACTAAAGACGAGAGGGGGCAGGTGCGCTGCTCCGTGCTGTGTGACTATTTTAAGCAAGTAGTGACAAATCTAGTGACTTTTTGTGGTGTTACTGGAGACTTTTGTAGACTCGGAGATGAACACACATGGTCTTCAGTTACTGTCCTCAGCGAGCAGCGGGTGCTGCCGTGAGCCCCGCCCACAACACTCACAATGCAGTCTGACAGTCAGAGCAGATCCACACCGCTCCACGTCCACGCTGCAAATGAACTGCGCATGCCCAAAGCCGCCGCTGATTGACCCCGCCCCGTATTTACAGAGCCGGATGTAAATATAAATGCGTCTTCAGTGTAATACAAAATAAATCACTGAATTTAACTCACACAGTCTCCGTCAGTCACTCTAACATATTTACGGTATTTTAATCATTTTTTCTCTCCCACAACGTTATTATTTTACGGTTTTATGCAAATTAGGCGATGACGCCAATTTGTGACTTTTAGGACAGCCTTACTGAGGAGTTGGTAACTTTTACGTTTTCTTGTAAACTTAAAAAACGTGTATTGTGTTATTTAAATAACATTTAAAGAACATTTTGATCTCTAAACGGTAGCAGTCTTAAGGGTGAATTTATTGGATTTCTATTTCCTGGTCGGAAAACGTAAGCGACACGTAGGAGGAGTTGGATTAGATGCAGCTCCGCCCCCTGGACGGACCAAAAGAAACTATGGACGGTGGGAGGAGTTGGATCTAGATCTAGCTCCACCCCCTGGACTTTTGCGGAAACTTGTTGGCAACGCTGCTCTTACAGACAGAGAAGAGACTTTGATGAATCCACGTACGCAGCAGTCGGTGTGTGCGGGAGAGTTAAAAAGATTGAGTATTAATCTTTTTACACGAGTATTGCTCCAAATCAATAGCAGCATTGGTATCGATATTTGGATCGATCCGCCCACCTCTACCTACCATCACCATCGGACATTACAGACCACAGATTTCCTTATTCTCAATATCAGCATCGGGCGTTTAGTGGAGTTGCGCCTATTGTCGTGTTGGTGTTTGGAAGTGTTGGACTACTGGTTGACCTGTAAGTACTTAACTTAGTAATACGTACCACTAACACCTTTTAACCACATCTTAACCACACTATTTTGTTCGTTCCGTTACCTCACGGTTGAATCTCGTGTCTTGACTAAGTTGGTGGAAAATTCAATGTGTTAAAGTGTTTTTATAATGGATGTTGTAGCGCTAACTAACCCAGCCAGATAACGTAGCTACTTATTTGATACTATACGAATATAATTATATTTGGTTCTTTTGTTTAGTAGCTCAGTGGTTCCTGTTACAAAGATAAAAGCTTATATGCTAGTTATGTTGTACGGTTTTATTACTGTAGCTTTAATGTACGAATTAATAGATTTTATGCTGTTATAGTGAATGTATTGTAATGTTACATACATTTGATTTAGTTTGGTTATTCATTGGAGTGTTTTTACGTTTACGTACTGTTTTACGTACAGTGCTGTGGTTCGGTCTAAATCCTGATTGGAACTTTTCATGGATACTATTTGATTGGAGATAATGGTATAACTGAATGTAAACTGCTTTTTTGTAGAATTTTAGAGATAAATGGGAGATTAGAAATTGGTCTATAGTTGGCTAGAATCTGCGGATCGAGATTCTGTTTTTTAATCAAGGGTCTAATTACGGCGCATTTTAATTGTTTGGGCACATATCCTAGGTTAAGGGAACTGTTAATCATATTAAGCAAGGGCCCTGTAATAGTTGGGAGTAGGTCTTTGAATAGACGGGTTGGAACTGGGTCTAATATACATGATGTAGGCTTAGACGAACGAATTAGTGTTGTGAGCTCTTTTTGTGATATAGGATCGAAGACATTTAGCTCAGTAATATTTTCGGATGCGTAGTTACTAATACCTATACTACTGGGGTTGGATTGGAGGTTAGGCTGTGATGTAGGCCTATTATGACTCTGTAGTCGGATAATATCTATGTTATTACTAAAAAAGTTTAAAAATTCATCACAAGTGTGTGTAAGTGTCGTATTAGAACTAGTGTCATTGATATTTCTTGTTAGTTTTGATACAGTCGCGAAGAGAAATCTAGGGTTATTTTTGTTGTTTTCTATTAGTGTCGAATAATATGAGGCTCTAGCTTTTATTAGGGCATGTTTATATTTGACTACGGCGTCTTTCCATGCGATTCTAAACACTTCTAGTGAGGTGGATATCCATTTGCGCTCCGCTGCTCGAGCTGCCTGTTTTAGAAGACGAGTGTGGTCGTCATACCATGGTGCAAGCTTTTTCTCCCTAATTAATTTAGTTTTAACTGGAGCTACACTGTAGAACATATTCCACAAATATTCTATTTGCAAGCAAACAACGTTATTTTCAAACGAAAACAGTGACTTACAAATACAAAATGCGATAGTTGTAAATTCATATGTGACGTTCAAGCAAATGCACAGCAACTTTCTAATACATCACACTACACGCACAAATACGTACGTACAATATATGTCCTTTGTGGATCATGTGACTTTTTGCACACTTTTAACAGGAGTGCTTTCTAAAGAGGCCAACATCATTTTTACCTTTAATCAACCTGGAAACATGGCACAATGAGTAATCGTGTGCACAGGTGAATTTTCTGTGATATGTTGGTGCTGCCCATAGATTAACTCTCTGATGCACAATAACTAAAAAGATCAAATCACACTGCTGGAACTCATAAGGAGCTTCAACAGACCAAAGCAGCTCTGCAGCACCATGAGAGAGAAAGGAAGGAAAAGAACAACTTTGAAAATAAAGTTGATGAACCATACAAAATAAAAGTCCCTATAGACTGGCACATAGAGTGACACTGAACCAAACAGAGAGAGACACGTATCACAACAACAAATGCTTGCATTTTAGTGAAGTAAGGAAGCCTAGCACTGTCTCCTGATGGTCTTTAGCATGAATGTCTTTAGAATTAATGTCTTTAGCATTATGCAGAGCCCAAATGGTTCTTTGTCATGATTGCAAATTCATTGTGAGAAGAAGATGAAATAATGTCTTTTTCCTCTAGGAATTAATGCTATCCACTTTCCTCAACAGGTAAACTTTACCTACATAAACACATTTATCTGTGAGGAGTATGTCAGACTGCTGAAATCAGTAAACATGGAAAAGGAGAAAAGCTACAACTGCTTAGAGTGTGGGAAGAATTTTACTAAACAAAGTGATCTCCAGAAACACCAGCGCATTCACACAGGAGAGAAGCTATATTACTGCTCAGAGTGTGGGAAGAGTTTTACTACACAGAGAAGTCTTCAACGGCACCAGCGCATTCACACAGGAGATAAGCCATATCACTGCTCAGAGTGTGGGAAGAGTTTTACCACACAGAGTAATCTCAACGTACACCAGCGCATTCACACAGGAGAGAAACCATATCACTGCTCAGAGTGTGGGAAGAGTTTTACTACACAGGGAAATCTCCAGAAACACCAGCGCATTCACACAGGAGAGAAGCCATATCACTGCTCAGAGTGTGGGAAGAGTTTTACTCAACAGAATAGTCTCAAAACACACCAGCGCATTCACACAGGAGAGAAGCCATATCACTGCTCAGAGTGTGGGAAGAGTTTTACTACACAGAGTCATCTCAACGAACACCAGCGCATTCACACAGGAGAGAAACCATATCACTGCTCAGAGTGTGGGAAGAGTTTTAATAAACAGAGTCATCTCAACGAACACCAGCGCATTCACACAGGAGAGAAGCCATATCACTGCTCAGAGTGTGGGAACAGTTTTACTACACAGGGAAATCTCCAGCAACACCAGCGCATTCACACAGGAGAGAAGCCATATCACTGCTCAGAGTGTGGGAACAGTTTTACTACACAGGGAAATCTTCAGCAACACCAGCACATTCACACAGGAGAGAAACCATATCACTGCTCAGAGTGTGGGAAGAGTTTTACTACACAGAGAAGTCTTCAACTGCACCAGTGCATTCACACAGGAGAGAAGCCATATCACTGCTCAGAGTGTGGGAAGAGTTTTACTACACAGAGTCATCTCAACGTACACCAGCGCATTCACACAGGAGAGAAACCATATCACTGCTCAGAGTGTGGGAACAGTTTTACTAAACAGAGTCATCTCAACGAACACCAGCGCATTCACACAGGAGAGAAGCCATATCACTGCTCAGAGTGTGGGAAGAGTTTTACTACACAGGGAAATCTCCAGCAACACCAGCGCATTCACACAGGAGAGAAGCCATATCACTGCTCAGAGTGTGGGAAGAGTTTTACTACACAGGGAAATCTCCAGCAACACCAGCGCATTCACACAGGAGAGAAGCCATATCACTGCTCACAGTGTGGGAAGAGTTTTATTAAACACAGTCATCTCCATGAACACCAGCACATTCACACAGGAGAGAAGCCATTTCACTGCTCAGAGTGTGGGAAGAGTTTTACTAATAGGGCTGGGTATTGATTCAAATGCCAAGAATCGATCCGATTCTGAAGATTAAGAATTGATTTATTTCGAGTTAATCCGATTTAATCGATTCAATCCAATTCGGGGTTTAGTGTTATTAAAAATGTATTTGAGCTGTTTCCTGACTGTGTACAGGAGCAACATGTTAAAACTAGTATTATATCGATATTAATCAGCAAATAGTTACTGGTAGTTGGTACAGGGTACCCGCGGGTCCTTAAAAAGTCTTAAATTTAGTTTTCCATATTCAAGGCCTAAAAATGTCTTAAAATGTCTGGAATTTTATGAGGGGAGGCATTAAATTATTATAAGTGTGTGTTGTTCAGTTGTTCTGGCGCGATGTGAACTTTGCCGAATCTAGCGCTAATGCAGAAAATAACCGCTCCAGGGTCCTAGTGCTAGATTCCTAGCGTTGGAGTATACGGCCTCAACAACGTCAACAATTTTCGTTCGCCACACCCCCCCCGGCACACACCTGCATCCCCAGTAATAGTATTATTTTTTCTTGTGAGAGGTATTAAAAAGGTCTTAAAAGTCATTGAATTTGAGATTTTAAAATGTCCAGATACCCTGTTGGTAGTTACTGATGGCTGGAAGACTGGTGAAAAGGTTATTCATAAATCTACCTTCAAGAAAGGTAATCCAGGACAATAAACAGAGGACATCTTTGAGGTGTCTATATCTGCAACAGTGGACTCCTACTGGGACACTAACCAGTGCATTATTATTATGATTGAAATAATTAAGAATTCACCTAAAAGCTGTTGCTACCAAATGCATTTTTATTTTAAAAGTGCTCACACTTAATAAACTGAAAGTATAAAATGTAAACGTGTATTTTTCTTTAAAGTGAGAACATTGATCTATATTACTGGATTGGACATCGCCTGTTGCCGCTATAGCTAGCAATGCGTCGCCCTCGGAGCCATTACTATTGAGTCATGTCAGCAAAGCAGTGTAGTTCCTATGCGGGATGTGCATCCATCTGTCACAAAAACAGTCCTAGCGCCCTTATTTCTTATTCGATTTTTATAAAATATGGCTTAAATTAAAGGTGAGAATATTGCCGATGTTGTGATATGTAAAACTTAAATAAAAAAAAATTTATAAGCAGTCTGGGAATTTTTCAATTTAGGTAAAATTTTAACAAAACCCTGCATAAAGCCCTTTTCTTTCACCTGGCTAAAACTAAATATAGATAAGTTTTAATTACGATCACAATTCTGATATTGAAAGTCAAATTTATGAGTTTATCTCTTTATTTGTCAACTCTACCCGTTACAGCTGTAGTTTTTGTCACGGTGAGGCGGCCCCCTACCGGCCGCCTCCGTCCACAGCGGCTGTTGTTGTTGTTGTTTGGTGAAGTCATCTGCGTCCCTCAGGTGGGCGGAGCCCGTGATCCGTCTCACCTGAGGGTTGTTTGTTTGCCTATATATGTCTTGTCTTTGTACCAGCCGGCTTGTTGGTTTTGAGTTTCTGCCGGTACGTGGGAATGAGGTGAACGAGGCTGTGATCGGAGAGCCCGAGAGCGGCGCGCGCAACAGCGTGATAGGCATTCTTGATGCTTGTGTAGCATTTGTCCAGCATGTTGCCTTCACGTGTAGCACATGTGATGTGTTGCCTGTACTTGGGCATCTCCTTCCTGAGGTTAGCGCTGTTAAAGTCCCCCAGGGTGATCAGCAGCCAGTCTGGATGATCTCTCTCTAGTTCCATTATCTGTTCAGATGAGTCTGGATGATCTCTCTCTAGTTCCATTATCTGTTCAGATGAGTCTGGATGATCTCTCTCTAGTTCCATTATCTGTTCAGATGAGTCTGGATGATCTCTCTCTAGTTCCATTATCTGTTCAGATGAGTCTGGATGATCTCTCTCTAGTTTCATTATCTGTTCAGATGAGTCTGGATGATCTCTCTCTAGTTCCATTATCTGTTCAGATTAGGGGTGCACGATATGGACTAGAATTACGATGTGCGATAACATTGTTGGATATTCCGATATCGATGTGAACCACGATAAATTAAGATTAAAATACAGAGATGTAGTGTCTCTCTGAACAGCAGCACGTTAATTCGTTTTTTTTACTGTGTAATGAATCCAGAATAATTCCAAATATTTTGCAGGTTTATTCAACAATAGATTCAATCTAGGTTTATACTTTCACGAGTGACCGTAGCGCGACTCCGCACACCTCGCGTAACCTCCGCGAACGACGGAAGCATTTAATCTTGCCGTGTCACATTCTTTGCAGTGTTGTCCGAAACGATATGTAGGCCTAGTAGTATAGAAAAAACACCCCTCAAATACAGGGGAATGAACATTTACCTGACCAATTTTAATGTTGCTTTGTGTATCAGGTTTGAAAAGTGCTGGAATTTAGGCTAAAGTACTTGAAATTGTAACTACTTCGTTTCACAACAAATATCTGTCTGACTGAACAGTTCTCTTGTAATTACATTAACAAATACGAGCCTCTTGTAATTCCAGGACGAAACATGAAAGAACGTGAAGACGTTAAGATTGGGCGTTTTGAAAATAAACAAGCATTAAATAATGTGATAAAAAAAAGCGAATTATTTCGAATCATTTAGAGTATATGTATAAATATTTAACTCAATTAAGTTTAACGAGCTGGAAATTATTGAAATGGACCTTGAAAGTGACGTACAAGTGCTTTAATTCCACCTTGTATAGGTGTATGAACCCGGCAAACATGACTATTCTCATTGCGCTGAGACGCGGCGCGCGCGAACTTACAAAATTCGAGAGGTGCACGACCTCGTGAATCGACAGCGCGCGAGACCATCGCGCACGGGCGAAGCCACCGTGATTACGTTATTTTCGCCTTGCGGACCCTCGCGCTGCGTCAAGTGTAAACCAGGCTTAAACCAAATCGCCTGTCTGATGAGCGTGTTCACCTCACTCTGCCTCTTGCCTACTTACGTCACGTGATCATAGTGTGCAGCGCGAATAGCTCCCTCTATTGCTGGACGAGGATAATGCAATTTGAGTTTGCTGTTATTCAAGGAGTTATCGTGGCTCTTTCGATGTGTTTATCGTGAAACTTCACATCGCGATAACGATAAAAATACGATTCATCGTGCAGCCCTAGTTCAGATGAGTCTGGATGATCTCTCTCTAGTTCCATTATCTGTTCAGATGAGTCTGGATGATCTCTCTCTAGTTCCATTATCTGTTCAGATGAGTCTGGATGATCTCTCTCTAGTTCCATTATCTGTTCAGATGAGTCTGGATGATCTCTCTCTAGTTCCATTATCTGTTCAGATGAGTCTGGATGATCTCTCTCTAGTTCCATTATCTGTTCAGATGAGTCTGGATGATCTCTCTCTAGTTCCATTATCTGTTCAGATGAGTCTGGATGATCTCTCTCTAGTTCCATTATCTGTTCGGCAAGCTGTTTCTGCGCGTCGCTGGTGCACGCACTCGGCGTAATGTACACGCCGGCCAGAACGAAGGAGCTGAACGCGCTGGGTTATATTGTTCAATAAGTTCACTAAGATAGTCTGGAGCTAAGCCATGCAGCGTTTTATATGTTAATAAAAGTATTTTATAGTCAATACGGAATCTAATTGGCAGCCAGTGTAATGACGATAGTACGGGACTAATGTGATCAAACTTTTTAGCTTTTGTTAAAACTCGTGCTGCTGCATTCTGAACCAGCTGGAGTTTGTTTATCGATTTACCAGAACATCCAGCTAGGAGACTGTTGCAATAATCTAAACGAGAGGATATGAATGCATGGATTAGTTTTTCTGCATCGCTAATATTTAATATGTTTCTAATTTTGACAATGTTGCGCAAGTGAAAGAACGCTACCCTAGTTATATTATTAATATGTGTATCGAAACATAATAAGAAACCCTTTATCTACAATTACTTCATCTCCTGGTTCAAGTAGGCTCAGAATGCCAGACTCTGTGGTAATTTCTTTATCTGAGATGGAGCCTGTGTACAGGCTGCTTTTACACAGCTTTTAGTGTGTCATCATCTTTAAATCCAGTGTAAAACATGATCAGTTTAGGCTCACACTGGAAGCGTTGTAGATGAAACCGCTCACTCTTGAGGTTTTCTTCCTCCAGATGGTCAATCTCCCTCTTTGCTGCATCAAGTTGTTCTTCTACAGACAGAGTCTCCTCCAGATAGTCATGATCACCCAGTGCCTCTATGACCTGCTTAGAACTGTGTTGGAGGAGAGACAAAAGAAAATGGGAATAAAAAAGCATTATTAGTAAGGTGATCTGTTTTTAAATTTACACAAACTACCTTTGACTTAAAGTGATTTGATAATAATGTTATGGATTACCAGACCTTACTTCATGCACTGCACCAACTTGTTATGTGCTTAGAACATTATTTTATATTGTAATGAGTAATACATTCATTGACAAATTAATTCATCATTTGCAGCTCTGTACGTATCTGGTAACTCACATTTCTTTCTCATGCAGATTTGTAATGTGCAATTCTTCCTCATCAAAGTCACAAGTTGAACTAAATAGTATCATCTTCCCATCACTAAATTACAGCCTGGCACTCAACAATGACCAACACAGTGTCAATACAGTGTCAACAGTTTGTGTAGTGTGTGGATACACTCCTTGAGGTATCATCTTCTCATCACTAAATTACAGCTGCCACACAACAACACAGCACATTTGGACTAAAATCACCAATTTATTGTCTAAAATTCCACCTTAAATGGTCCCACCATATTCCTGAAGCTGTGAATAAGAAAGCTAGAGTTGACTTCACCTCACCATTATCACATTAAATTCAAACTATAAGCAGGCATGTTTCGACATCAAGAGTTCTGGATGAATTTATCTCCATTAACTCCATAACTCTCCCTATTAATTACAACTAACACAGTTGTTGTGTTTCCACTGTATTTAACAGCCCTGTTTCAAACTATACAGCTTGCTGTAGTTTTATTTTCTGCAATAAAATAAAGCCAAACGGCGCATGTCTTCCTCTCAGACATTTCAATACTCCGGTGGTGTCTCTCTCTCTCCGTACTGTAAGGTGTCGACTCGAGGAGAGCGCTGAGTGGGCGGGGCCAGGCGGAGCCTACCTGCATGGTTGCTGAGCAACGTGACGGTGTAAACTAAAGACGAGAGGGGGCGGGTGCGCTGCTCCGTGCTGTGTGACTATTTTAAGCAAGTAGTGACAAATCTAGTGACTTTTTGTGGTGTTACTGGAGACTTTTGTAGACTCGGAGATGAACACACATGGTCTTCAGTTACTGTCCTCAGCGAGCAGCGGGTGCTGCCGTGAGCCCCGCCCACAACACTCACAATGCAGTCTGACAGTCAGAGCAGATCCACACCGCTCCACGTCCACGCTGCAAATGAACTGCGCATGCCCAAAGCCGCCGCTGATTGACCCCGCCCCGTATTTACAGAGCCGGATGTAAATATAAATGCGTCTTCAGTGTAATACAAAATAAATCACTGAATTTAACTCACACAGTCTCCGTCAGTCACTCTAACATATTTACGGTATTTTAATCATTTTTTCTCTCCCACAACGTTATTATTTTACGGTTTTATGCAAATTAGGCGATGACGCCAATTTGTGACTTTTAGGACAGCCTTACTGAGGAGTTGGTAACTTTTACGTTTTCTTGTAAACTTAAAAAACGTGTATTGTGTTATTTAAATAACATTTAAAGAACATTTTGATCTCTAAACGGTAGCAGTCTTAAGGGTGAATTTATTGGATTTCTATTTCCTGGTCGGAAAACGTAAGCGACACGTAGGAGGAGTTGGATTAGATGCAGCTCCGCCCCCTGGACGGACCAAAAGAAACTATGGACGGTGGGAGGAGTTGGATCTAGATCTAGCTCCACCCCCTGGACTTTTGCGGAAACTTGTTGGCAACGCTGCTCTTACAGACAGAGAAGAGACTTTGATGAATCCACGTACGCAGCAGTCGGTGTGTGCGGGAGAGTTAAAAAGATTGAGTATTAATCCTTTTACACGAGTATTGCTCCAAATCAATAGCAGCGTTGGTATCGATATTTGGATCGATCCGCCCACCTCTACCTACCATCACCATCGGACATTACAGACCACAGATTTCCTTATTCTCAATATCAGCATCGGGCGTTTAGTGGAGTTGCGCCTATTGTCGTGTTGGTGTTTGGAAGTGTTGGACTACTGGTTGACCTGTAAGTACTTAACTTAGTAATACGTACCACTAACACCTTTTAACCACATCTTAACCACACTATTTTGTTCGTTCCGTTACCTCACGGTTGAATCTCGTGTCTTGACTAAGTTGGTGGAAAATTCAATGTGTTAAAGTGTTTTTATAATGGATGTTGTAGCGCTAACTAACCCAGCCAGATAACGTAGCTACTTATTTGATACTATACGAATATAATTTATATTTGGTTCTTTTGTTTAGTAGCTCAGTGGTTCCTGTTACAAAGATAAAAGCTTATATGCTAGTTATGTTGTACGGTTTTATTACTGTAGCTTTAATGTACGAATTAATAGATTTTATGCTGTTATAGTGAATGTATTGTAATGTTACATACATTTGATTTAGTTTGGTTATTCATTGGAGTGTTTTTACGTTTACGTACTGTTTTACGTACAGTGCTGTGGTTCGGTCTAAATCCTGATTGGAACTTTTCATGGATACTATTTGATTGGAGATAATGGTATAACTGAATGTAAACTGCTTTTTTGTAGAATTTTAGAGATAAATGGGAGATTAGAAATTGGTCTATAGTTGGCTAGAATCTGCGGATCGAGATTCTGTTTTTTAATCAAGGGTCTAATTACGGCGCATTTTAATTGTTTGGGCACATATCCTAGGTTAAGGGAACTGTTAATCATATTAAGCAAGGGCCCTGTAATAGTTGGGAGTAGGTCTTTGAATAGACGGGTTGGAACTGGGTCTAATATACATGATGTAGGCTTAGACGAACGAATTAGTGTTGTGAGCTCTTTTTGTGATATAGGATCGAAGACATTTAGCTCAGTAATATTTTCGGATGCGTAGTTACTAATACCTATACTACTGGGGTTGGATTGGAGGTTAGGCTGTGATGTAGGCCTATTATGACTCTGTAGTCGGATAATATCTATGTTATTACTAAAAAAGTTTAAAAATTCATCACAAGTGTGTGTAAGTGTCGTATTAGAACTAGTGTCATTGATATTTCTTGTTAGTTTTGATACAGTCGCGAAGAGAAATCTAGGGTTATTTTTGTTGTTTTCTATTAGTGTCGAATAATATGAGGCTCTAGCTTTTATTAGGGCATGTTTATATTTGACTACGGCGTCTTTCCATGCGATTCTAAACACTTCTAGTGAGGTGGATATCCATTTGCGCTCCGCTGCTCGAGCTGCCTGTTTTAGAAGACGAGTGTGGTCGTCATACCATGGTGCAAGCTTTTTCTCCCTAATTAATTTAGTTTTAACTGGAGCTACACTGTAGAACATATTCCACAAATATTCTATTTGCAAGCAAACAACGTTATTTTCAAACGAAAACAGTGACTTACAAATACAAAATGCGATAGTTGTAAATTCATATGTGACGTTCAAGCAAATGCACAGCAACTTTCTAATACATCACACTACACGCACAAATACGTACGTACAATATATGTCCTTTGTGGATCATGTGACTTTTTGCACACTTTTAACAGGAGTGCTTTCTAAAGAGGCCAACATCATTTTTACCTTTAATCAACCTGGAAACATGGCACAATGAGTAATCGTGTGCACAGGTGAATTTTCTGTGATATGTTGGTGCTGCCCATAGATTAACTCTCTGATGCACAATAACTAAAAAGATCAAATCACACTGCTGGAACTCATAAGGAGCTTCAACAGACCAAAGCAGCTCTGCAGCACCATGAGAGAGAAAGGAAGGAAAAGAACAACTTTGAAAATAAAGTTGATGAACCATACAAAATAAAAGTCCCTATAGACTGGCACATAGAGTGACACTGAACCAAACAGAGAGAGACACGTATCACAACAACAAATGCTTGCATTTTAGTGAAGTAAGGAAGCCTAGCACTGTCTCCTGATGGTCTTTAGCATGAATGTCTTTAGAATTAATGTCTTTAGCATTATGCAGAGCCCAAATGGTTCTTTGTCATGATTGCAAATTCATTGTGAGAAGAAGATGAAATAATGTCTTTTTCCTCTAGGAATTAATGCTATCCACTTTCCTCAACAGGTAAACTTTACCTACATAAACACATTTATCTGTGAGGAGTATGTCAGACTGCTGAAATCAGTAAACATGGAAAAGGAGAAAAGCTACAACTGCTTAGAGTGTGGGAAGAATTTTACTAAACAAAGTGATCTCCAGAAACACCAGCGCATTCACACAGGAGAGAAGCTATATTACTGCTCAGAGTGTGGGAAGAGTTTTACTACACAGAGAAGTCTTCAACGGCACCAGCGCATTCACACAGGAGATAAGCCATATCACTGCTCAGAGTGTGGGAAGAGTTTTACCACACAGAGTAATCTCAACGTACACCAGCGCATTCACACAGGAGAGAAACCATATCACTGCTCAGAGTGTGGGAAGAGTTTTACTACACAGGGAAATCTCCAGAAACACCAGCGCATTCACACAGGAGAGAAGCCATATCACTGCTCAGAGTGTGGGAAGAGTTTTACTCAACAGAATAGTCTCAAAACACACCAGCGCATTCACACAGGAGAGAAGCCATATCACTGCTCAGAGTGTGGGAAGAGTTTTACTACACAGAGTCATCTCAACGAACACCAGCGCATTCACACAGGAGAGAAACCATATCACTGCTCAGAGTGTGGGAAGAGTTTTAATAAACAGAGTCATCTCAACGAACACCAGCGCATTCACACAGGAGAGAAGCCATATCACTGCTCAGAGTGTGGGAACAGTTTTACTACACAGGGAAATCTCCAGCAACACCAGCGCATTCACACAGGAGAGAAGCCATATCACTGCTCAGAGTGTGGGAACAGTTTTACTACACAGGGAAATCTTCAGCAACACCAGCACATTCACACAGGAGAGAAACCATATCACTGCTCAGAGTGTGGGAAGAGTTTTACTACACAGAGAAGTCTTCAACTGCACCAGTGCATTCACACAGGAGAGAAGCCATATCACTGCTCAGAGTGTGGGAAGAGTTTTACTACACAGAGTCATCTCAACGTACACCAGCGCATTCACACAGGAGAGAAACCATATCACTGCTCAGAGTGTGGGAACAGTTTTACTAAACAGAGTCATCTCAACGAACACCAGCGCATTCACACAGGAGAGAAGCCATATCACTGCTCAGAGTGTGGGAAGAGTTTTACTACACAGGGAAATCTCCAGCAACACCAGCGCATTCACACAGGAGAGAAGCCATATCACTGCTCAGAGTGTGGGAAGAGTTTTACTACACAGGGAAATCTCCAGCAACACCAGCGCATTCACACAGGAGAGAAGCCATATCACTGCTCACAGTGTGGGAAGAGTTTTATTAAACACAGTCATCTCCATGAACACCAGCACATTCACACAGGAGAGAAGCCATTTCACTGCTCAGAGTGTGGGAAGAGTTTTACTAATAGGGCTGGGTATTGATTCAAATGCCAAGAATCGATCCGATTCTGAAGATTAAGAATTGATTTATTTCGAGTTAATCCGATTTAATCGATTCAATCCAATTCGGGGTTTAGTGTTATTAAAAATGTATTTGAGCTGTTTCCTGACTGTGTACAGGAGCAACATGTTAAAACTAGTATTATATCGATATTAATCAGCAAATAGTTACTGGTAGTTGGTACAGGGTACCCGCGGGTCCTTAAAAAGTCTTAAATTTAGTTTTCCATATTCAAGGCCTAAAAATGTCTTAAAATGTCTGGAATTTTATGAGGGGAGGCATTAAATTATTATAAGTGTGTGTTGTTCAGTTGTTCTGGCGCGATGTGAACTTTGCCGAATCTAGCGCTAATGCAGAAAATAACCGCTCCAGGGTCCTAGTGCTAGATTCCTAGCGTTGGAGTATACGGCCTCAACAACGTCAACAATTTTCGTTCGCCACACCCCCCCCCCCGGCACACACCTGCATCCCCAGTAATAGTATTATTTTTTCTTGTGAGAGGTATTAAAAAGGTCTTAAAAGTCATTGAATTTGAGATTTTAAAATGTCCAGATACCCTGTTGGTAGTTACTGATGGCTGGAAGACTGGTGAAATGGTTATTCATAAATCTACCTTCAAGAAAGGTAATCCAGGACAATAAACAGAGGACATCTTTGAGGTGTCTATATCTGCAACAGTGGACTCCTACTGGGACACTAACCAGTGCATTATTATTATGATTGAAATAATTAAGAATTCACCTAAAAGCTGTTGCTACCAAATGCATTTTTATTTTAAAAGTGCTCACACTTAATAAACTGAAAGTATAAAATGTAAACGTGTATTTTTCTTTAAAGTGAGAACATTGATCTATATTACTGGATTGGACATCGCCTGTTGCCGCTATAGCTAGCAATGCGTCGCCCTCGGAGCCATTACTATTGAGTCATGTCAGCAAAGCAGTGTAGTTCCTATGCGGGATGTGCATCCATCTGTCACAAAAACAGTCCTAGCGCCCTTATTTCTTATTCGATTTTTATAAAATATGGCTTAAATTAAAGGTGAGAATATTGCCGATGTTGTGATATGTAAAACTTAAATTAAAAAAAATTTATAAGCAGTCTGGGAATTTTTCAATTTAGGTAAAATTTTAACAAAACCCTGCATAAAGCCCTTTTCTTTCACCTGGCTAAAACTAAATATAGATAAGTTTTAATTACGATCACAATTCTGATATTGAAAGTCAAATTTATGAGTTTATCTCTTTATTTGTCAACTCTACCCGTTACAGCTGTAGTTTTTGTCACGGTGAGGCGGCCCCCTACCGGCCGCCTCCGTCCACAGCGGCTGTTGTTGTTGTTGTTTGGTGAAGTCATCTGCGTCCCTCAGGTGGGCGGAGCCCGTGATCCGTCTCACCTGAGGGTCGTTTGTTTGCCTATATATGTCTTGTCTTTGTACCAGCCGGCTTGTTGGTTTTGAGTTTCTGCCGGTACGTGGGAATGAGGTGAACGAGGCTGTGATTGGAGAGCCCGAGAGCGGCGCGCGCAACAGCGTGATAGGCATTCTTGATGCTTGTGTAGCATTTGTCCAGCATGTTGCCTTCACGTGTAGCACATGTGATGTGTTGCCTGTACTTGGGCATCTCCTTCCTGAGGTTAGCGCTGTTAAAGTCCCCCAGGGTGATCAGCAGCCAGTCTGGATGATCTCTCTCTAGTTCCATTATCTGTTCAGATGAGTCTGGATGATCTCTCTCTAGTTCCATTATCTGTTCAGATGAGTCTGGATGATCTCTCTCTAGTTCCATTATCTGTTCAGATGAGTCTGGATGATCTCTCTCTAGTTCCATTATCTGTTCAGATGAGTCTGGATGATCTCTCTCTAGTTTCATTATCTGTTCAGATGAGTCTGGATGATCTCTCTCTAGTTCCATTATCTGTTCAGATTAGGGGTGCACGATATGGACTAGAATTACGATGTGCGATAACATTGTTGGATATTCCGATATCGATGTGAACCACGATAAATTAAGATTAAAATACAGAGATGTAGTGTCTCTCTGAACAGCAGCACGTTAATTCGTTTTTTTTACTGTGTAATGAATCCAGAATAATTCCAAATATTTTGCAGGTTTATTCAACAATAGATTCAATCTAGGTTTATACTTTCACGAGTGACCGTAGCGCGACTCCGCACACCTCGCGTAACCTCCGCGAACGACGGAAGCATTTAATCTTGCCGTGTCACATTCTTTGCAGTGTTGTCCGAAACGATATGTAGGCCTAGTAGTATAGAAAAAACACCCCTCAAATACAGGGGAATGAACATTTACCTGACCAATTTTAATGTTGCTTTGTGTATCAGGTTTGAAAAGTGCTGGAATTTAGGCTAAAGTACTTGAAATTGTAACTACTTCGTTTCACAACAAATATCTGTCTGACTGAACAGTTCTCTTGTAATTACATTAACAAATACGAGCCTCTTGTAATTCCAGGACGAAACATGAAAGAACGTGAAGACGTTAAGATTGGGCGTTTTGAAAATAAACAAGCATTAAATAATGTGATAAAAAAAAGCGAATTATTTCGAATCATTTAGAGTATATGTATAAATATTTAACTCAATTAAGTTTAACGAGCTGGAAATTATTGAAATGGACCTTGAAAGTGACGTACAAGTGCTTTAATTCCACCTTGTATAGGTGTATGAACCCGGCAAACATGACTATTCTCATTGCGCTGAGACGCGGCGCGCGCGAACTTACAAAATTCGAGAGGTGCACGACCTCGTGAATCGACAGCGCGCGAGACCATCGCGCACGGGCGAAGCCACCGTGATTACGTTATTTTCGCCTTGCGGACCCTCGCGCTGCGTCAAGTGTAAACCAGGCTTAAACCAAATCGCCTGTCTGATGAGCGTGTTCACCTCACTCTGCCTCTTGCCTACTTACGTCACGTGATCATAGTGTGCAGCGCGAATAGCTCCCTCTATTGCTGGACGAGGATAATGCAATTTGAGTTTGCTGTTATTCAAGGAGTTATCGTGGCTCTTTCGATGTGTTTATCGTGAAACTTCACATCGCGATAACGATAAAAATACGATTCATCGTGCAGCCCTAGTTCAGATGAGTCTGGATGATCTCTCTCTAGTTCCATTATCTGTTCAGATGAGTCTGGATGATCTCTCTCTAGTTCCATTATCTGTTCAGATGAGTCTGGATGATCTCTCTCTAGTTCCATTATCTGTTCAGATGAGTCTGGATGATCTCTCTCTAGTTCCATTATCTGTTCAGATGAGTCTGGATGATCTCTCTCTAGTTCCATTATCTGTTCAGATGAGTCTGGATGATCTCTCTCTAGTTCCATTATCTGTTCAGATGAGTCTGGATGATCTCTCTCTAGTTCCATTATCTGTTCGGCAAGCTGTTTCTGCGCGTCGCTGGTGCACGCACTCGGCGTAATGTACACGCCGGCCAGAACGAAGGAGCTGAACGCGCTGGGTTATATTGTTCAATAAGTTCACTAAGATAGTCTGGAGCTAAGCCATGCAGCGTTTTATATGTTAATAAAAGTATTTTATAGTCAATACGGAATCTAATTGGCAGCCAGTGTAATGACGATAGTACGGGACTAATGTGATCAAACTTTTTAGCTTTTGTTAAAACTCGTGCTGCTGCATTCTGAACCAGCTGGAGTTTGTTTATCGATTTACCAGAACATCCAGCTAGGAGACTGTTGCAATAATCTAAACGAGAGGATATGAATGCATGGATTAGTTTTTCTGCATCGCTAATATTTAATATGTTTCTAATTTTGACAATGTTGCGCAAGTGAAAGAACGCTACCCTAGTTATATTATTAATATGTGTATCGAAACATAATAAGAAACCCTTTATCTACAATTACTTCATCTCCTGGTTCAAGTAGGCTCAGAATGCCAGACTCTGTGGTAATTTCTTTATCTGAGATGGAGCCTGTGTACAGGCTGCTTTTACACAGCTTTTAGTGTGTCATCATCTTTAAATCCAGTGTAAAACATGATCAGTTTAGGCTCACACTGGAAGCGTTGTAGATGAAACCGCTCACTCTTGAGGTTTTCTTCCTCCAGATGGTCAATCTCCCTCTTTGCTGCATCAAGTTGTTCTTCTACAGACAGAGTCTCCTCCAGATAGTCATGATCACCCAGTGCCTCTATGACCTGCTTAGAACTGTGTTGGAGGAGAGACAAAAGAAAATGGGAATAAAAAAGCATTATTAGTAAGGTGATCTGTTTTTAAATTTACACAAACTACCTTTGACTTAAAGTGATTTGATAATAATGTTATGGATTACCAGACCTTACTTCATGCACTGCACCAACTTGTTATGTGCTTAGAACATTATTTTATATTGTAATGAGTAATACATTCATTGACAAATTAATTCATCATTTGCAGCTCTGTACGTATCTGGTAACTCACATTTCTTTCTCATGCAGATTTGTAATGTGCAATTCTTCCTCATCAAAGTCACAAGTTGAACTAAATAGTATCATCTTCCCATCACTAAATTACAGCCTGGCACTCAACAATGACCAACACAGTGTCAATACAGTGTCAACAGTTTGTGTAGTGTGTGGATACACTCCTTGAGGTATCATCTTCTCATCACTAAATTACAGCTGCCACACAACAACACAGCACATTTGGACTAAAATCACCAATTTATTGTCTAAAATTCCACCTTAAATGGTCCCACCATATTCCTGAAGCTGTGAATAAGAAAGCTAGAGTTGACTTCACCTCACCATTATCACATTAAATTCAAACTATAAGCAGGCATGTTTCGACATCAAGAGTTCTGGATGAATTTATCTCCATTAACTCCATAACTCTCCCTATTAATTACAACTAACACAGTTGTTGTGTTTCCACTGTATTTAACAGCCCTGTTTCAAACTATACAGCTTGCTGTAGTTTTATTTTCTGCAATAAAATAAAGCCAAACGGCGCATGTCTTCCTCTCAGACATTTCAATACTCCGGTGGTGTCTCTCTCTCTCCGTACTGTAAGGTGTCGACTCGAGGAGAGCGCTGAGTGGGCGGGGCCAGGCGGAGCCTACCTGCATGGTTGCTGAGCAACGTGACGGTGTAAACTAAAGACGAGAGGGGGCGGGTGCGCTGCTCCGTGCTGTGTGACTATTTTAAGCAAGTAGTGACAAATCTAGTGACTTTTTGTGGTGTTACTGGAGACTTTTGTAGACTCGGAGATGAACACACATGGTCTTCAGTTACTGTCCTCAGCGAGCAGCGGGTGCTGACGTGAGCCCCGCCCACAACACTCACAATGCAGTCTGACAGTCAGAGCAGATCCACACCGCTCCACGTCCACGCTGCAAATGAACTGCGCATGCCCAAAGCCGCCGCTGATTGACCCCGCCCCGTATTTACAGAGCCGGATGTAAATATAAATGCGTCTTCAGTGTAATACAAAATAAATCACTGAATTTAACTCACACAGTCTCCGTCAGTCACTCTAACATATTTACGGTATTTTAATCATTTTTTCTCTCCCACAACGTTATTATTTTACGGTTTTATGCAAATTAGGCGATGACGCCAATTTGTGACTTTTAGGACAGCCTTACTGAGGAGTTGGTAACTTTTACGTTTTCTTGTAAACTTAAAAAACGTGTATTGTGTTATTTAAATAACATTTAAAGAACATTTTGATCTCTAAACGGTAGCAGTCTTAAGGGTGAATTTATTGGATTTCTATTTCCTGGTCGGAAAACGTAAGCGACACGTAGGAGGAGTTGGATTAGATGCAGCTCCGCCCCCTGGACGGACCAAAAGAAACTATGGACGGTGGGAGGAGTTGGATCTAGATCTAGCTCCACCCCCTGGACTTTTGCGGAAACTTGTTGGCAACGCTGCTCTTACAGACAGAGAAGAGACTTTGATGAATCCACGTACGCAGCAGTCGGTGTGTGCGGGAGAGTTAAAAAGATTGAGTATTAATCTTTTTACACGAGTATTGCTCCAAATCAATAGCAGCGTTGGTATCGATATTTGGATCGATCCGCCCACCTCTACCTACCATCACCATCGGACATTACAGACCACAGATTTCCTTATTCTCAATATCAGCATCGGGCGTTTAGTGGAGTTGCGCCTATTGTCGTGTTGGTGTTTGGAAGTGTTGGACTACTGGTTGACCTGTAAGTACTTAACTTAGTAATACGTACCACTAACACCTTTTAACCACATCTTAACCACACTATTTTGTTCGTTCCGTTACCTCACGGTTGAATCTCGTGTCTTGACTAAGTTGGTGGAAAATTCAATGTGTTAAAGTGTTTTTATAATGGATGTTGTAGCGCTAACTAACCCAGCCAGATAACGTAGCTACTTATTTGATACTATACGAATATAATTATATTTGGTTCTTTTGTTTAGTAGCTCAGTGGTTCCTGTTACAAAGATAAAAGCTTATATGCTAGTTATGTTGTACGGTTTTATTACTGTAGCTTTAATGTACGAATTAATAGATTTTATGCTGTTATAGTGAATGTATTGTAATGTTACATACATTTGATTTAGTTTGGTTATTCATTGGAGTGTTTTTACGTTTACGTACTGTTTTACGTACAGTGCTGTGGTTCGGTCTAAATCCTGATTGGAACTTTTCATGGATACTATTTGATTGGAGATAATGGTATAACTGAATGTAAACTGCTTTTTTGTAGAATTTTAGAGATAAATGGGAGATTAGAAATTGGTCTATAGTTGGCTAGAATCTGCGGATCGAGATTCTGTTTTTTAATCAAGGGTCTAATTACGGCGCATTTTAATTGTTTGGGCACATATCCTAGGTTAAGGGAACTGTTAATCATATTAAGCAAGGGCCCTGTAATAGTTGGGAGTAGGTCTTTGAATAGACGGGTTGGAACTGGGTCTAATATACATGATGTAGGCTTAGACGAACGAATTAGTGTTGTGAGCTCTTTTTGTGATATAGGATCGAAGACATTTAGCTCAGTAATATTTTCGGATGCGTAGTTACTAATACCTATACTACTGGGGTTGGATTGGAGGTTAGGCTGTGATGTAGGCCTATTATGACTCTGTAGTCGGATAATATCTATGTTATTACTAAAAAAGTTTAAAAATTCATCACAAGTGTGTGTAAGTGTCGTATTAGAACTAGTGTCATTGATATTTCTTGTTAGTTTTGATACAGTCGCGAAGAGAAATCTAGGGTTATTTTTGTTGTTTTCTATTAGTGTCGAATAATATGAGGCTCTAGCTTTTATTAGGGCATGTTTATATTTGACTACGGCGTCTTTCCATGCGATTCTAAACACTTCTAGTGAGGTGGATATCCATTTGCGCTCCGCTGCTCGAGCTGCCTGTTTTAGAAGACGAGTGTGGTCGTCATACCATGGTGCAAGCTTTTTCTCCCTAATTAATTTAGTTTTAACTGGAGCTACACTGTAGAACATATTCCACAAATATTCTATTTGCAAGCAAACAACGTTATTTTCAAACGAAAACAGTGACTTACAAATACAAAATGCGATAGTTGTAAATTCATATGTGACGTTCAAGCAAATGCACAGCAACTTTCTAATACATCACACTACACGCACAAATACGTACGTACAATATATGTCCTTTGTGGATCATGTGACTTTTTGCACACTTTTAACAGGAGTGCTTTCTAAAGAGGCCAACATCATTTTTACCTTTAATCAACCTGGAAACATGGCACAATGAGTAATCGTGTGCACAGGTGAATTTTCTGTGATATGTTGGTGCTGCCCATAGATTAACTCTCTGATGCACAATAACTAAAAAGATCAAATCACACTGCTGGAACTCATAAGGAGCTTCAACAGACCAAAGCAGCTCTGCAGCACCATGAGAGAGAAAGGAAGGAAAAGAACAACTTTGAAAATAAAGTTGATGAACCATACAAAATAAAAGTCCCTATAGACTGGCACATAGAGTGACACTGAACCAAACAGAGAGAGACACGTATCACAACAACAAATGCTTGCATTTTAGTGAAGTAAGGAAGCCTAGCACTGTCTCCTGATGGTCTTTAGCATGAATGTCTTTAGAATTAATGTCTTTAGCATTATGCAGAGCCCAAATGGTTCTTTGTCATGATTGCAAATTCATTGTGAGAAGAAGATGAAATAATGTCTTTTTCCTCTAGGAATTAATGCTATCCACTTTCCTCAACAGGTAAACTTTACCTACATAAACACATTTATCTGTGAGGAGTATGTCAGACTGCTGAAATCAGTAAACATGGAAAAGGAGAAAAGCTACAACTGCTTAGAGTGTGGGAAGAATTTTACTAAACAAAGTGATCTCCAGAAACACCAGCGCATTCACACAGGAGAGAAGCTATATTACTGCTCAGAGTGTGGGAAGAGTTTTACTACACAGAGAAGTCTTCAACGGCACCAGCGCATTCACACAGGAGATAAGCCATATCACTGCTCAGAGTGTGGGAAGAGTTTTACCACACAGAGTAATCTCAACGTACACCAGCGCATTCACACAGGAGAGAAACCATATCACTGCTCAGAGTGTGGGAAGAGTTTTACTACACAGGGAAATCTCCAGAAACACCAGCGCATTCACACAGGAGAGAAGCCATATCACTGCTCAGAGTGTGGGAAGAGTTTTACTCAACAGAATAGTCTCAAAACACACCAGCGCATTCACACAGGAGAGAAGCCATATCACTGCTCAGAGTGTGGGAAGAGTTTTACTACACAGAGTCATCTCAACGAACACCAGCGCATTCACACAGGAGAGAAACCATATCACTGCTCAGAGTGTGGGAAGAGTTTTAATAAACAGAGTCATCTCAACGAACACCAGCGCATTCACACAGGAGAGAAGCTATATCACTGCTCAGAGTGTGGGAACAGTTTTACTACACAGGGAAATCTCCAGCAACACCAGCGCATTCACACAGGAGAGAAGCCATATCACTGCTCAGAGTGTGGGAACAGTTTTACTACACAGGGAAATCTTCAGCAACACCAGCACATTCACACAGGAGAGAAACCATATCACTGCTCAGAGTGTGGGAAGAGTTTTACTACACAGAGAAGTCTTCAACTGCACCAGTGCATTCACACAGGAGAGAAGCCATATCACTGCTCAGAGTGTGGGAAGAGTTTTACTACACAGAGTCATCTCAACGTACACCAGCGCATTCACACAGGAGAGAAACCATATCACTGCTCAGAGTGTGGGAACAGTTTTACTAAACAGAGTCATCTCAACGAACACCAGCGCATTCACACAGGAGAGAAGCCATATCACTGCTCAGAGTGTGGGAAGAGTTTTACTACACAGGGAAATCTCCAGCAACACCAGCGCATTCACACAGGAGAGAAGCCATATCACTGCTCAGAGTGTGGGAAGAGTTTTACTACACAGGGAAATCTCCAGCAACACCAGCGCATTCACACAGGAGAGAAGCCATATCACTGCTCACAGTGTGGGAAGAGTTTTATTAAACACAGTCATCTCCATGAACACCAGCACATTCACACAGGAGAGAAGCCATTTCACTGCTCAGAGTGTGGGAAGAGTTTTACTAATAGGGCTGGGTATTGATTCAAATGCCAAGAATCGATCCGATTCTGAAGATTAAGAATTGATTTATTTCGAGTTAATCCGATTTAATCGATTCAATCCAATTCGGGGTTTAGTGTTATTAAAAATGTATTTGAGCTGTTTCCTGACTGTGTACAGGAGCAACATGTTAAAACTAGTATTATATCGATATTAATCAGCAAATAGTTACTGGTAGTTGGTACAGGGTACCCGCGGGTCCTTAAAAAGTCTTAAATTTAGTTTTCCATATTCAAGGCCTAAAAATGTCTTAAAATGTCTGGAATTTTATGAGGGGAGGCATTAAATTATTATAAGTGTGTGTTGTTCAGTTGTTCTGGCGCGATGTGAACTTTGCCGAATCTAGCGCTAATGCAGAAAATAACCGCTCCAGGGTCCTAGTGCTAGATTCCTAGCGTTGGAGTATACGGCCTCAACAACGTCAACAATTTTCGTTCGCCACACCCCCCCCCGGCACACACCTGCATCCCCAGTAATAGTATTATTTTTTCTTGTGAGAGGTATTAAAAAGGTCTTAAAAGTCATTGAATTTGAGATTTTAAAATGTCCAGATACCCTGTTGGTAGTTACTGATGGCTGGAAGACTGGTGAAAAGGTTATTCATAAATCTACCTTCAAGAAAGGTAATCCAGGACAATAAACAGAGGACATCTTTGAGGTGTCTATATCTGCAACAGTGGACTCCTACTGGGACACTAACCAGTGCATTATTATTATGATTGAAATAATTAAGAATTCACCTAAAAGCTGTTGCTACCAAATGCATTTTTATTTTAAAAGTGCTCACACTTAATAAACTGAAAGTATAAAATGTAAACGTGTATTTTTCTTTAAAGTGAGAACATTGATCTATATTACTGGATTGGACATCGCCTGTTGCCGCTATAGCTAGCAATGCGTCGCCCTCGGAGCCATTACTATTGAGTCATGTCAGCAAAGCAGTGTAGTTCCTATGCGGGATGTGCATCCATCTGTCACAAAAACAGTCCTAGCGCCCTTATTTCTTATTCGATTTTTATAAAATATGGCTTAAATTAAAGGTGAGAATATTGCCGATGTTGTGATATGTAAAACTTAAATTAAAAAAAATTTATAAGCAGTCTGGGAATTTTTCAATTTAGGTAAAATTTTAACAAAACCCTGCATAAAGCCCTTTTCTTTCACCTGGCTAAAACTAAATATAGATAAGTTTTAATTACGATCACAATTCTGATATTGAAAGTCAAATTTATGAGTTTATCTCTTTATTTGTCAACTCTACCCGTTACAGCTGTAGTTTTTGTCACGGTGAGGCGGCCCCCTACCGGCCGCCTCCGTCCACAGCGGCTGTTGTTGTTGTTGTTTGGTGAAGTCATCTGCGTCCCTCAGGTGGGCGGAGCCCGTGATCCGTCTCACCTGAGGGTCGTTTGTTTGCCTATATATGTCTTGTCTTTGTACCAGCCGGCTTGTTGGTTTTGAGTTTCTGCCGGTACGTGGGAATGAGGTGAACGAGGCTGTGATTGGAGAGCCCGAGAGCGGCGCGCGCAACAGCGTGATAGGCATTCTTGATGCTTGTGTAGCATTTGTCCAGCATGTTGCCTTCACGTGTAGCACATGTGATGTGTTGCCTGTACTTGGGCATCTCCTTCCTGAGGTTAGCGCTGTTAAAGTCCCCCAGGGTGATCAGCAGCCAGTCTGGATGATCTCTCTCTAGTTCCATTATCTGTTCAGATGAGTCTGGATGATCTCTCTCTAGTTCCATTATCTGTTCAGATGAGTCTGGATGATCTCTCTCTAGTTCCATTATCTGTTCAGATGAGTCTGGATGATCTCTCTCTAGTTCCATTATCTGTTCAGATGAGTCTGGATGATCTCTCTCTAGTTTCATTATCTGTTCAGATGAGTCTGGATGATCTCTCTCTAGTTCCATTATCTGTTCAGATTAGGGGTGCACGATATGGACTAGAATTACGATGTGCGATAACATTGTTGGATATTCCGATATCGATGTGAACCACGATAAATTAAGATTAAAATACAGAGATGTAGTGTCTCTCTGAACAGCAGCACGTTAATTCGTTTTTTTTACTGTGTAATGAATCCAGAATAATTCCAAATATTTTGCAGGTTTATTCAACAATAGATTCAATCTAGGTTTATACTTTCACGAGTGACCGTAGCGCGACTCCGTACACCTCGCGTAACCTCCGCGAACGACGGAAGCATTTAATCTTGCCGTGTCACATTCTTTGCAGTGTTGTCCGAAACGATATGTAGGCCTAGTAGTATAGAAAAAACACCCCTCAAATACAGGGGAATGAACATTTACCTGACCAATTTTAATGTTGCTTTGTGTATCAGGTTTGAAAAGTGCTGGAATTTAGGCTAAAGTACTTGAAATTGTAACTACTTCGTTTCACAACAAATATCTGTCTGACTGAACAGTTCTCTTGTAATTACATTAACAAATACGAGCCTCTTGTAATTCCAGGACGAAACATGAAAGAACGTGAAGACGTTAAGATTGGGCGTTTTGAAAATAAACAAGCATTAAATAATGTGATAAAAAAAAGCGAATTATTTCGAATCATTTAGAGTATATGTATAAATATTTAACTCAATTAAGTTTAACGAGCTGGAAATTATTGAAATGGACCTTGAAAGTGACGTACAAGTGCTTTAATTCCACCTTGTATAGGTGTATGAACCCGGCAAACATGACTATTCTCATTGCGCTGAGACGCGGCGCGCGCGAACTTACAAAATTCGAGAGGTGCACGACCTCGTGAATCGACAGCGCGCGAGACCATCGCGCACGGGCGAAGCCACCGTGATTACGTTATTTTCGCCTTGCGGACCCTCGCGCTGCGTCAAGTGTAAACCAGGCTTAAACCAAATCGCCTGTCTGATGAGCGTGTTCACCTCACTCTGCCTCTTGCCTACTTACGTCACGTGATCATAGTGTGCAGCGCGAATAGCTCCCTCTATTGCTGGACGAGGATAATGCAATTTGAGTTTGCTGTTATTCAAGGAGTTATCGTGGCTCTTTCGATGTGTTTATCGTGAAACTTCACATCGCGATAACGATAAAAATACGATTCATCGTGCAGCCCTAGTTCAGATGAGTCTGGATGATCTCTCTCTAGTTCCATTATCTGTTCAGATGAGTCTGGATGATCTCTCTCTAGTTCCATTATCTGTTCAGATGAGTCTGGATGATCTCTCTCTAGTTCCATTATCTGTTCAGATGAGTCTGGATGATCTCTCTCTAGTTCCATTATCTGTTCAGATGAGTCTGGATGATCTCTCTCTAGTTCCATTATCTGTTCAGATGAGTCTGGATGATCTCTCTCTAGTTCCATTATCTGTTCAGATGAGTCTGGATGATCTCTCTCTAGTTCCATTATCTGTTCGGCAAGCTGTTTCTGCGCGTCGCTGGTGCACGCACTCGGCGTAATGTACACGCCGGCCAGAACGAAGGAGCTGAACGCGCTGGGTTATATTGTTCAATAAGTTCACTAAGATAGTCTGGAGCTAAGCCATGCAGCGTTTTATATGTTAATAAAAGTATTTTATAGTCAATACGGAATCTAATTGGCAGCCAGTGTAATGACGATAGTACGGGACTAATGTGATCAAACTTTTTAGCTTTTGTTAAAACTCGTGCTGCTGCATTCTGAACCAGCTGGAGTTTGTTTATCGATTTACCAGAACATCCAGCTAGGAGACTGTTGCAATAATCTAAACGAGAGGATATGAATGCATGGATTAGTTTTTCTGCATCGCTAATATTTAATATGTTTCTAATTTTGACAATGTTGCGCAAGTGAAAGAACGCTACCCTAGTTATATTATTAATATGTGTATCGAAACATAATAAGAAACCCTTTATCTACAATTACTTCATCTCCTGGTTCAAGTAGGCTCAGAATGCCAGACTCTGTGGTAATTTCTTTATCTGAGATGGAGCCTGTGTACAGGCTGCTTTTACACAGCTTTTAGTGTGTCATCATCTTTAAATCCAGTGTAAAACATGATCAGTTTAGGCTCACACTGGAAGCGTTGTAGATGAAACCGCTCACTCTTGAGGTTTTCTTCCTCCAGATGGTCAATCTCCCTCTTTGCTGCATCAAGTTGTTCTTCTACAGACAGAGTCTCCTCCAGATAGTCATGATCACCCAGTGCCTCTATGACCTGCTTAGAACTGTGTTGGAGGAGAGACAAAAGAAAATGGGAATAAAAAAGCATTATTAGTAAGGTGATCTGTTTTTAAATTTACACAAACTACCTTTGACTTAAAGTGATTTGATAATAATGTTATGGATTACCAGACCTTACTTCATGCACTGCACCAACTTGTTATGTGCTTAGAACATTATTTTATATTGTAATGAGTAATACATTCATTGACAAATTAATTCATCATTTGCAGCTCTGTACGTATCTGGTAACTCACATTTCTTTCTCATGCAGATTTGTAATGTGCAATTCTTCCTCATCAAAGTCACAAGTTGAACTAAATAGTATCATCTTCCCATCACTAAATTACAGCCTGGCACTCAACAATGACCAACACAGTGTCAATACAGTGTCAACAGTTTGTGTAGTGTGTGGATACACTCCTTGAGGTATCATCTTCTCATCACTAAATTACAGCTGCCACACAACAACACAGCACATTTGGACTAAAATCACCAATTTATTGTCTAAAATTCCACCTTAAATGGTCCCACCATATTCCTGAAGCTGTGAATAAGAAAGCTAGAGTTGACTTCACCTCACCATTATCACATTAAATTCAAACTATAAGCAGGCATGTTTCGACATCAAGAGTTCTGGATGAATTTATCTCCATTAACTCCATAACTCTCCCTATTAATTACAACTAACACAGTTGTTGTGTTTCCACTGTATTTAACAGCCCTGTTTCAAACTATACAGCTTGCTGTAGTTTTATTTTCTGCAATAAAATAAAGCCAAACGGCGCATGTCTTCCTCTCAGACATTTCAATACTCCGGTGGTGTCTCTCTCTCTCCGTACTGTAAGGTGTCGACTCGAGGAGAGCGCTGAGTGGGCGGGGCCAGGCGGAGCCTACCTGCATGGTTGCTGAGCAACGTGACGGTGTAAACTAAAGACGAGAGGGGGCGGGTGCGCTGCTCCGTGCTGTGTGACTATTTTAAGCAAGTAGTGACAAATCTAGTGACTTTTTGTGGTGTTACTGGAGACTTTTGTAGACTCAGAGATGAACACACATGGTCTTCAGTTACTGTCCTCAGCGAGCAGCGGGTGCTGACGTGAGCCCCGCCCACAACACTCACAATGTGTTTATTGTGTTTATTGTATTGAAATCGTTTATTTCATCTCGCATAGACTACTGTAATGCCTTGTTTTCATCTCTCAGTGTATCAGCTCGTGGACGTTTACAGATAATTCAAAACGCTGCAGCGAGGTTACTGACCAAGTCAAGCAGACGGTCTCACATAACACCCATTTTAAAATCCTTACACTGGCTTCCTGTAGAATTCAGGATCCAGTTCAAGATTTTAACTTTAACATACAGAGCACTACACAACACAGCTCCTGTGTATGTCGCTGACCTGCTCCACCCCTACACTTCATCACGATTACTCAGGTCAAACAACCTGAGTTTACTGTCTGTGCCACGCTCATGTCTAAAGACTCGTGGAGACCGAGCATTTAAGGTGGTTGCTCCAAAACTGTGGAACACACTTCCTCCACATTTAAGATCAGCTGACACTGTAGATACTTTTAAAAAACAGCTAAAGACTTTCCTTTTTACGCAGGCGTTTAGTTAGTGGTGGAGGTTGCAGCCGTTGACCTTGTACACTGTATTTTATTTCTGTTTTATAGTGTGTGTTTTTGTGTCTTTGATTTATTTTATTTTATTTTCCGTTGTAAAGCACTTTGTGGCTTGTGCCTGTGAAAAGTGCTATATAAATGTATTTTACTTACTTACTTAATGCAGTCTGACAGTCAGAGCAGATCCACACCGCTCCACGTCCACGCTGCAAATGAACTGCGCATGCCCAAAGCCGCCGCTGATTGACCCCGCCCCGTATTTACAGAGCCGGATGTAAATATAAATGCGTCTTCAGTGTAATACAAAATAAATCACTGAATTTAACTCACACAGTCTCCGTCAGTCACTCACATATTTACGGTATTTTAATCATTTTTTCTCTCCCACAACGTTATTATTTTACGGTTTTATGCAAATTAGGCGATGACGCCAATTTGTGACTTTTAGGACAGCCTTACTGAGGAGTTGGTAACTTTTACGTTTTCTTGTAAACTTAAAAAACGTGTATTGTGTTATTTAAATAACATTTAAAGAACATTTTGATCTCTAAACGGTAGCAGTCTTAAGGGTGAATTTATTGGATTTCTATTTCCTGGTCGGAAAACGTAAGCGACACGTAGGAGGAGTTGGATTAGATGCAGCTCCTCCCCCTGGACCGACCAAAAGAAACTATGGACGGTGGGAGGAGTTGGATCTAGATCTAGCTCCACCCCCTGGACTTTTGCGGAAACTTGTTGGCAACGCTGCTCTTACAGACAGAGAAGAGACTTTGATGAATCCACGTACGCAGCAGTCGGTGCTCCAAATCAATAGCAGCGTTGGTATCGATATTTGGATCGATCCGCCCACCTCTACCTACCATCACCATCGGACATTACAGACCACAGGTTTCCTTATTCTCAATATCAGCATCGGGCGTTTAGTGGAGTTGCGCCTATTGTCGTGTTGGTGTTTGGAAGTGTTGGACTACTGGCTGACCTGTAAGTACTTAACTTAGTAATACGTACCACTAACACCTTTTAACCACATCTTAACCACACGATTTTGTTCGTTCCGTTACCTCACGGTTGAATCTCGTGTCTTGACTAAGTTGGTGGAAAATTCAGTGTGTTAAAGTGTTTTTATAATGGATGTTGTAGCGCTAACTAACCCAGCCAGATAACGTAGCTACTTATTTGATACTATACGAATATAATTATATTTGGTTCTTTTGTTTAGTAGCTCAGTGGTTCCTGTTACAAAGATAAAAGCTTATATGCTAGTTATATTGTACGGTTTTATTACAGTAGCTTTAATGTACGATTTATTTGATTTTATGCTGTTATAGTGTATGTGTTGTAATGTTACATACATTTGATTTAGTTTGGTTATTCATTGAAGTAATTTTACGTTTAGGTGAAATCATATAGATAGATATATATGTGTGTACTTTTCCTAAGCACAATAACAACATTTGGGAGAAGCTTTGACGCCCCCTCAGGAACTCCTTGTGATCTGTAGGATCAGCATTTGAGTTTTCAACCCATCTGTCATTTTCTCCAGTTGTTTATACATTGTTATTTATTAGTGAAAGACAATATGAGATCAAATATATATTTTAATAAAACGTTATGTTGGTGTGTATAGGAAGTTATGCTTTAATGCAGGCATGTCCAAAGTTCGGACCAGGCGACAATATGCAGCCTGCCAGCACAGCATTAAAATGCCCTTTTACAAAAAAAGCTATTTTATATTTCACCAAAACATGGCAGTAGATCTCGCCTATACTGTAGATCTCAAACACCTTTTACAGCATTAACAGATACGCTGTAAAAATTACATGGCATTTAATACGAAATGGCTCAGAGATCTATGTTGAGAAACAGTTTGAATAAAGTAGATGTGTTAGATGTACACCACGTGTGCATGTACATGTTTTTTTTTATTTTAATAAATGTGAAGTGTGGAATTTTAAAATTTATTTTATTCTAATAATTTTCAGTCCAACAGAAATGTTGAAGTTGTCTTAACAGTGATACATTTGAAATCTTCTGAAGAGGCGAGTTATATTTTAAATATGTGACTGATAAATTTCTCAGTATAATCCAGATAAATAAGCAACCGTTTAAAGCACACACACAGCCTACAGGTAGCCTGTAGGCCTAATTGTACCTTTTGGATTTGAATACATAATGCAGCCTTGTTTGTTTTGGGTGTCATTACACACACAGGCTGGATTATACATCCTTTAACACAGTATTATCACAGTATCTCCCAATCTCATTATACACACAGGCTGGGTTATACATCCTTTAACACAATATTAACACAGTATCTCCCAATCTCATTATACACACAGGCTGGGTTATACATCCTTTAACACAGTATTAACACAGTATCTCCCAATCTCATTATACACACACAGACTGGGTTATAGACCCTTCTGATCACGACAGTAACTCTGCTATGGAGTTATAATGCTGCCCAAACATTGTAAACAAACAGAACATATTCCACAAATATTCTATTTGCAAGCAAACATAACATGACTTTCAAATGAAAACCACGACTTACAAATACAAAATGTGATAGTTGTAAATTCACATGTGACGTTCAAACAAATGCACAGCAACTTTCTAATACATCACACTACACGTACAAATACGTACGTACAAAATATGTCCTTTGTGGATCATGTGACTTTTTACACACTTTTAACAGGAGTGCTTTCTAAAGAGGCCAACATAATTTTTACCTTTATTCAACCTGGAAACATGGCACAATGAGTAATCATGTGCACAGGTGAATTTTCTGTGATATGTTGGTGCTGCCCATAGATTAATTCTCTGATGCACAATAATTTAAAAGATCAAATCACACTGCTGGAACTCATAAGGAGCTTCAACAGACCAAAGCAGCTCTGCAGCACCATGAGAGAGAAAGGAAGGAAAAGAACAACTTATATAAAATAAAGTTGATGAACCCTACAAAATAAAAGTCCCTATAGACTGGCACATAGAGTGGCACTGAACCAAACAGAGAGAGACACGTATCACAACATAGACAAATGTTTTCATTTTAAGTAAGGAAGCCTAGCACTGTCTCCTGATGGTATTTAGCATGAATGTCTTTAGCATTATGCAGAGCCCAAATGGTTCTTTGTCATGATTGTTTCATCTTCATCTCACAATGAATTTGCAATGTCTTTTTCCTCTAGGAATCAATGCTGTAAACGTTACCTACATAAACACATTTATCTGTGAGGAGTATGTCAGACTGTTGAAATCAGTAAACATGGAAAAGGAGAAAAGCTACAACTGCTTAGAGTGTGGAAAGAGTTTTACTAAACACGGTCATCTCCAGCAACACCAGCACATTCACACAGGAGAGAAGCCATATCACTGCTCAGAGTGTGGGAAGAGTTTTACTAAACAGATTAATCTCAACGAACACCAGCGCATTCACACAGGAGAGAAACCATATCACTGCTCAGAGTGTGGGAAGAGTTTTACTCAACAGAATAATCTCAAAACACACCAGCGCATTCACACCGGAGAGAAGCCATATCACTGCTCAGAGTGTGGGAAGAGTTTTACTACACAGAGTCATCTCAACGTACACCAGCGCATTCACACAGGAGAGAAGCCATATCACTGCTCAGAGTGTGGGAAGAGTTTTACTCAACAGAATAATCTCAAAACACACCAGCGCATTCACACCGGAGAGAAGCCATATCACTGCTCAGAGTGTGGGAGAAGTTTTACTAGACAGAGTCATCTCAATGAACACCAGCGCATTCACACAGGAGAGAAGCCATATCACTGCTCAGAGTGTGGGAATAGTTTTACTCAACAGAATAGTCTCAAAAAACACCAGGGCATTCACACAGGAGAGAAGCCATATCACTGCTCAGAGTGTGGGAAGAGTTTTACTACACAGAGAAGTCTTCAACTGCACCAGCGCATTCACACAGGAGAGAAGCCATATCACTGCTCAGAGTGTGGGAAGAGTTTTACTAGACAGAGTCATCTCAATGAACACCAGCGCATTCACACAGGAGAGAAGCCATATCACTGCTCAGAGTGTGGGAAGAGTTTTACTACACAGGGAAGTCTTCAACTGCACCAGCGCATTCACACAGGAGAGAAGCCATATCACTGCTCAGAGTGTGGGAAGAGTTTTACTCAGCGGAGTCATCTCAATGAACACCAGCGCATTCACACAGGCGAGAAGCCATATCACTGCTCAGAGTGTGGGAAGAGTTTTACTACACAGGGAAGTCTTCAACTGCACCAGCGCATTCACACAGGAGAGAAGCCATATCACTGCTCAGAGTGTGGGAAGAGTTTTACTAGACAGAGTCATCTCAATGAACACCAGCGCATTCACACAGGAGAGAAGCCATATCACTGCTCAGAGTGTGGGAAGAGTTTTACTCAACAGAATAGTCTCAAAAAACACCAGGGCATTCACACAGGAGAGAAGCCATATCACTGCTCAGAGTGTGGGAAGAGTTTTACTACACAGGGAAGTCTTCAACTGCACCAGCGCATTCACACAGGAGATAAGCCATACCACTGCTCAGAGTGTGGGAAGAGTTTTACTAGACAGAGTCATCTCAATGAACACCAGCGCATTCACACAGGAGAGAAGCCATATCACTGCTCAGAGTGTGGGAAGAGTATTACTCAACAGAATAGTCTCAAAAAACACCAGGGCATTCACACAGGAGAGAAGCCATATCACTGCTCAGAGTGTGGGAAGAGTTTTACTCAGCGGAGTCATCTCAATGAACACCAGCGCATTCACACAGGAGATAAGCCATACCACTGCTCAGAGTGTGGGAAGAGTTTTACTCAACAGAGTCATCTCAATGAACACCAGCGCATTCACACAGGAGAGAAGCCATATCACTGCTCAGAGTGTGGGAAGAGTTTTACTCAACAGAATCATCTCAATGAACACCAGCGCATTCACACAGGAGAGAAGCCATATCACTGCTCAGAGTGTGGGAAGAGTTTTACTCAGCGGAGTCATTTCCAGCAACATCAACACATTCACACAGGTAAACAGTAGTGGGAGACTCTGAGCACAGACGTTTGACCGTTTCCTCATCAGTCATGAATGATTTTAGTTTCCTTATGTTTTCACTCTCCATGGCTAGGAGGCTAAAGCCTGGTTCACACTACACGACTTTTCAGTCAGGTTTTTGTGCCGTCCGCACTACACGACTGGTCGTGCTGTAATCGCGAGTCTTTCAGTTGTTGTGGCGTTCACACTACATGACTAATCGGCGACGCGGGCTCACGAATTACACGACTGGGGAACGACTGGGTAATCGCAGACTCATCTGGCTGCCGTCCAAAAACACGAGAACACGAAAACGAAACTCTCCCAGAACCACGTAGAAGAAAAAAACTATGTACATGTACTCCACATTTTCGTTATTGTTATTTTTTTTTACCGTTTATACACTCCATCGTCCCAAGTTGCCAAAATTATTTCATCTCTCCGTTGCAGTGAACATATAATCAATCGCACTATTTCTCCAGTGCTGTCACAATAACTTAAACACAGTGTTGTTGTAAAGTTGTAAGAAAGGTGAGGATTTTGTGTGTTTGCTGCGTTACTGTTTTGAAAGCATTCTTGAAAGTTTTTTACATTCTTCAGAGATATCTTCAGCGGTGCCGCGGTTCTCTCTCCGCGTTCCCATTGGCTGTAGCTAGACGCTGCTGCCGACTTTCAGTCGCCGACTGCTAGATATTAAACATGCTAGATATCTGCCAGTCGTCTGCGACCAGTCAGCGACGGCTCGGCGAGCGTCTTTCAGCGTCTTTCAGCAGTTCACACTACACGACTGAGCGAGCGACGAGTGATCGCCGATTAGCCTCCGACCACAGTTTTTGTCAGCGATCAGTCGGCGACTGAAAGACCAGCCTAAAATCGTGTAGTGTGAACCGGGCTTAACTGGCATCAGTGTCCCTGCTTGGTTATGAATGTAATTTGTTAGTGTAAATGTGGATCGGCACATAAGAGATAGTAGTTGGTAATTGAACATGAGAAACGTTACCGGATAATCAATCAATCAAATTTTATTTATATAGCACTTTTTACAACAGTTGTTGTCACAAAGCAGCTTTACAAGTGCCGAGTCCTAGCCCCCAGTGAGCAAGCCAAAGGCGACAGTGGCAAGGAAAAACTCCCTAGTTTTTTGCGTGAGGAAGAAACCTTGAGAGGAACCAAGACTCAGGGGGGAAACCCATCCTCCTCTGGCCGACACCGGTCACCATGACAACAACAACAATTTAGACAGAAAGAAGAGAAAGAAAAGGAGAAAGATGTAATAATGTCCATCATGATCTAGGCATCCGATTAGGCAGGAGGTGGCCGGCCCAGGATGGATCGCTGGTCTCCTCATCTCATTATTCCTCAAGCAGGCAGGCAGCCATGTGGAGAAATAAAACAGGAAAAATTAGCTCTGTATGAGGACATATACAGGACAGGTGAAATTATAAACATTTCTGGAGTGTGGCAGCAACTCCGGCATTAAGTTAAATTATTACAGCCTAGCTAAATAAAGCAGAACCAGAAGGTAACATAGGCTTGGGGGCATTCTGAGACAATGGCATCCGTCCACTGCACTGTCAACAAACTTGAGTGACCACGAGCAGTGACAGGATGACCGCACCAGCGCCCCAGTCTACCATAAAACCCTTCGCCTGTGAACCCCTGGATCTGTACCTTTATCTAAGGGGGGATATTAATTATCAAACGCTAAACTAAATAAGTGGGTTTTCAACCTAGACTTAAAGATTGTGACTGTGTCAGAGTCCTGGACGCATTTAGGAAGATTATTCCAAAGCTGGGGGGCCTTACAAGAAAAGGCTCTTCCCCCTGCTGTTACCTTGTTAATTTTTGGAACTAATAAAAGACCAGCACCCTGTGATCTTAGTGGACGTGGGGGTTCGTAATAGGAAATAAGTTCCTGAAGGTATTCATGAGCAAGCCCGTGCAATGCTTTAAAAGTTAATAAAAGTCAATTTTAAAGTCAATACGGAATTTAACTGGGAGCCAATGAAGGGCTGATAGGACTGGACTGATGTGCTGAAATTTTCTAGTTCTGGTCAGAACCCTGGCTGCGGCATTTTGAACTATTTGAAGTTTATTTAGATTCCTATTTGAACATCCTGACAGTAGTGCATTGCAGTAGTCTAATCTAGAGCTAACAAAGGCGTGCACCAATTTTTCCGCATCATCCTGTGATAATGCATTTCTTAACTTAGCAATGTTGCGGAGATGTAGAAAAGCTATCCTAGTAGTATTATCTATGTATTTATCAAATGATAGGTCAGAGTCGAGTATGACGCCTAGGTTTTTGGCTACTGTGCCAGGTGTAATGGGGTAGTCTGCGAGATTAAGCATTAGATCTGGAATTTTCTGTTTTGAGGCCTTAGGGCCCAGAAGGAGAACTTCTGTTTTGTCCTCATTAAGTTGGAGGAAGTTTAGAGACATCCAGCATTTAATATCTCTTACACAGGCCTCAATTTTTCTTAAACTGAGTTTGTCATCAGGTTTGGCTGATATGTAAAGTTGAGTGTCATCTGCATAGCAGTGAAAATTGACATCATGTTTGTTTATAACTGTGCTCAATGGTAGCATATATAATGTAAATAATAGTGGTCCTAAAATGGAGCCTTGCGGGACCCCATATTTAACTTTTGTATGTTTGGATGGAATATTATTGAGCTCTACAAACTCATAGCGATTTGTTAAGTAAGAATAAAACCATGAAAGGGCTGTGCCAGAGACTCCAACACAGCGTTCTAACCTTTCTAGCAAGATCCTATGATCAATTGTGTCGAAAGCTGCACTAAAATCAAGAAGCACTAACAGCGATACATAGCCTTGATCTAAAGCAAGGAGGAGATCATTTGTTACTTTAACTAATGCTGTTTCAGTACTGTGATGGGGCCTAAAACCAGATTGGAACTTTTCAAATATGTGATTCCTATGCAGATATAGGCATAATTGCTGGGCAACAGCTTTTTCTATGATCTTAGATATAAATGATGTGTTTGAAATGGGTCTATAATTAGATAGCACAGTAGGATCAAGATTTGGTTTCTTGATCAGAGGTTTAATAACTGCTAATTTTAATGATTTTGGCATGTGACCTATTGTAATGGATGAGTTAACTATAGTTAGAAGAGGTTCAGTTACCGCTGGTAATACCTCTTTTAATAACTTTGAGGGAACCGAGTCTAGTGTGCAGGTAGCACAATTTAAGGAAGACATTTTTTTCTCTAATTCTGATTGTGGGAGTGGATGAAAAGCATCAAGTTTTTCTCCCAGTATGTGATTTAAATCGATATCAATCAAACCAGATGACATACCAGTTGTATTGCTAATAAAAGGTTTTATATTTTGTCTAATATTCTCTATTTTATTATCAAAAAAATCTATAAATACTTTACTAGTGAGGTTTACTGGAATCTGAGGTTCTGCACCTACTTGATTTTTTGTAAGTTTGGAAATAGTATTAAAAAGAAATCTAGGATTGTTTTATTTTTCTCTATCAGTGAGGCTAGGTATGCTAAGCGTGCTTTAGCGAGTGCCCGTTTGTAGTCAATAATGCTATCCTTACAGGCACAGTAGAATACTTCCAACTTAGTAGATCGCCATTTACACTCTAATTTACGTGCTATTTGTTTTAAGTTTCTAGTTTGGTCAGTGTACCACGGAGCGAGTTTTTTTAGATCTAGACTTTTTATATTTGAGTGGAGCTACTATATCTAGATCTGACCTGCAGGTATTCTCTATGCAGTTGGTTAGACTGTCTAACTCTCCTGGATCAGATGGCGAGTGGGCTAGAGCAGTTAAATCAGGGAGGGCAATACAGTACAATACAAAGGGGAATATATGAAAGACCACATATACAAATATGCTCCGTACCCCCCAAAAAATATTTTGGTACCTCTGGGGATTCTAGGGGTGCCACCAGGGGCACATGAGCTCAGAGTGGCCGCGGGTCCTTAAAAAGTCTTAAATGGTATTAAATTTCATTTTTGCCAAATAAGGCATTGAAAAGTCTTATTTTGTCTTAAATTTTCAACCAAACTGTCTTAAATTTGCGGAGCTAAATTTAGGGAGGAATAATTCCGTCAGCCATGTGTTGAACTTCCGAGGGCGGAAATCGGTAGCCATGCATTGCTCAACCAATACAATACAATTGCACAAAGCAATTGTGTTGCTCGCAAGTATTTCTGCCTTTACGAGCACCCGTATTTGTTGGACTGGCAGGATCGAATTTTTATGCGGGCTGTGTGTACGCTAACGTCTGTTCGGAGAGATGGGGAAATGTAAATTTAGCCAGAAATGGTTGGAAGACCCAAAATATTCATGGTGGCTCACAGCCATCACAGATACCAGTGAGGCAAGCTGTTCGGTGTGCTGCAAAGTGTTCAAGCTCGGCACGATGGGGATTAAAGCGGTGGATTCCCACATGAATAGCGTAAAACATGTTGCCTTCGCGAAGGCTCGTCAGCAGCAGCCTGCAATATCGACGTTTTGCTCTGCTGCTAGCGCTACTACAATGGCTATCAGTATAACAAAAGAATCTGCTCAACCTAGCATTCAAGCTGTATGTGGCTCTACAAGTACTTTGAAGGCTGAGGTAATATGGGTACTAAAAACAGTTACGAGTCACCAGTCATACCGATCAAATGAAGGAATTGACTCATTGTTTAAAGCCATGTTCCCTGATTCCGCCTTAGTTAAATCATTTACTTGCGGAAAAGATAAAACAAGATATGTTGCAGCATTCGGTCTAGCTCCATTTTTTTAAAAAGAGCTTGTGGCAGAGGTGAATTCTAGCAGCGAGTTCATCCTCATGTTTGATGAAACCCTCAACCACAGCACTAAAAACAAGCAACTCGACATCCACGTCCGTGTCTGGAAGGACGACCGTGTCCAGTCCAGGTTTCTTGGTTCCCAGTTCTTGGGACACGCGACCGCCCAGGACTTGCTTCACCGATTCAAAGTGAGTTAACTTTGTGTTCTGGTTGTTAGCCATTGAATATGTCTTGTCTGAGCCTAGGCTAGCCTTGTCTGCTTTTGAAAATAATTATAACTGTTCCCCAGGACTGTGTCCAGGATCTGCAGCTGAGGAAGTTGGTGTCCATGGATGGTCCGAACGTCAATTGGAAGTTCTTTGAACTTCTGCAGCAGGACCATGCAGAGGAATTTGGTTCTCAGCTGATCGTGGTGGGAATTTGTGGTCTGCATGCACTCCATAACTCCTTCAAAGGTGGTTAGAAAAAAATGTCAAACTTGGCTACAGATGTTGCTGATGTTAAAGTTTTGCCAAAAATTTCCAATGGCAAACTGCTTGGGCAGTCATGGCCTGGCGGTTAGGGAACTGGTCTTGTGACTGGAGGGTCGTGGGTTTGATTCCCAGACAGGCCATGACTGAGGTGCCCTTGAGCAATGCACCTAACCCTGACTGCTCCCCGGGCACCGGGCGAGGGCTGCCCACCGCTCTGGGCACGTGTGATCCACAGCCCCCTAGTAATCACTAGTGTGTGTGTGTGTGTTCTGACTGCACAGATGGGTTAAAAAGCGGAGGACAAATTTCGATTGGGGTGTAAAAAATCACAATTGACAAAAATATGGCACATTTCATTTCATTTCATTGATTAGGTTAAAAAGCCTTTAATATGTTGCGCTGATGCGTTGCCACAAGTGTCTTCTACAGAGCCTATCCATTAACTAATTCCCAAGTCCCTATAACAAAGAGAAGGCTCAAACACTCAAATACAACTAAGTGGCAGGTGCATAGACTCCACCTTTAACTCCACCTTGTAGTCAGTTGGTAACTAGTCACACATAAAAAGCGTCATACACACATTAAAAACCATTTGCTACATATGAGGACAACAGTACTCTCTTCATAAGGGCTACAAAATATAATTAACCTTGAAATATTCAGTTAGGTTAGAAATGAATAGAAAATAATAATTTCATATGTCAAACCATGTGTCCCTCTGGCAGATCAACAAGGTACTTCAAGCACTCCACACCGTTTTCCACAACAATCCTGCCAGAAGGGAAGACTTCACAACCCTCACAAAGTCATCTGTTTTCCCGTTGCCTTTCTGTGGCCATTGTAGTGGAGACAGCTAAACGCCATTTCACTGTGACACCCAAAATGGAATCCTTTGCCTAGAACTGAGCGACTGACTCACCCAGATTTCTTTGATGGTATGTAAAGATAAACACTGATTCTTTACAACAGCAACAGGCCCCAAAGGACCCACATCCATAGTGGTGTTTACCTCCCAAAAGCCTACAATGCTGACCTTATGATCTCCTGAGCTTGGGAGAGAGGCCATCTAAGAGAGGCTGGTCAAAACCAACCTTCGTCGAAGGACACTGGGACCACAGTCAGGAAGGACCATAAAACTCTAAATTCCAACCTTATCTGATTGCCCACAGTTTAAACCCACTCTATGTCCTGTGTTATAATCCAGAGCTGAAGATACAAATATTTCAGAGATCTCTGTAACTCCAAATCTGAACTGTACACAGAATTGGGATTCAGCCTACAGGAACCAGCTCGGCGAATGCAGTCTAGAGACACCGAACTTGACTACCTTCCATACAAGGAAAGATTAATTATTCTTGAAACCAGTATTCAGCATTCCAGCCTTAAGAACAAAGGACCACAAGACCATTTAAATGTGAACACTGTGCCATGTGGTTGATATAAAGACACAACTTATGATCTTTCATGTATTCAGTATTAAGTGATCTTATTAGAATACGTGTTACTGTATAAACACACCACATTGATGCATATCTATGTATTAGTTTGTATGTTACTCATCGAATGTAATCATTCTCATGTGTACGTATGTGACCTCACATTTATGCCTGTCTGTGCATTATGTCATTTGTTGTCCAAAAGTGGAAATTGAGAATGGCTCAAATGTGTAGACTAATAGAACCAAATTAATTCTTGTTTAGGCAGAGTATGTAAGACAATTTATTTAGGATTAGTTTACTTTGTCTTCGAATTGTGTTAATCTGTCTTCTATGGTTAAGTCATTAACTAGACCTGGAAAGACGGGCACTCCTCGCTCTCCCACTCTCTCTCTCTCTCTTTCTCTCCCCTGTCTGGGCAGAGGTCATGAATATTCGTTAATAAAGGCCAATGGTCAATGGCCTGATGAACATGAAAGCGCCTTACAATTACGCCCCTAAAACTTGTTTTAAAAGCCCTAGCTCGAAGCGAAACAATGAGCTTGGCAGCCTGGTAATTTGGGAAGACTTGGAGAACTTCGCCAGAGTCGCCGAGACTCAAAGACTCGAACACGCCAAACCATCGCAACTGTTCGCTGGACTCACGCCGAACACCACAATGTCCAGAAGAGCGATGCCAAGAAACTGCAACTAACGCTCTCACCGAGTCCAACAGAAGATTCTTCTTTATTTTCTTTTATTTTCTTTATTCTACGTTTCGTCGTCAAAAGTACTTTTATTTCGTCTAGTCGTTCAAGTCAAGCTCATCTTTCTCAGTCAAGTATCTTCACAAGTTTGTCTGCGCACTCCAGCTGCGACTGTGACGTCACCGCTAAGTCTCCGCGACCCGAGCCGTCTCACGTGACCTGCTCCGCAGACCTTAGCTGCCTCAAGAAACGAACCGTGAACGCGCACCGGTTGGTCCGCGTAACCAAGCCTCTTCGTCGAAGTAAGATGCTCAGTTCATGCTCTTTTGGGGTTGCCAGCTTCTATCTCTCCCGAAGTCCAAAATAGTAAATACTGTTGCCATTAACCTGCCCAAACTTCCTCTTTCTTCTTTTCTATTCTCTCTCTAAAGACCTCGTGTCCGTCCCTGGGTCCTACGCTAGTTAGGCAAGCCTTAGGATAGTCATATAATACATTTAAATCTCATGACCGTCGATAACTGTATCATTCGCTGTTGTTGTTTAATTTTATATTCTTTGTTGTTCACTATTATATCCCTGGTTTAAATTAGTAGATTCACACTTAGGTTTCGTTTCAATTTGAGCCAAATCATTCATATGCTTTGTATCAATTGTAATATTAACCATTTAATAAATGTGGACATTTATTCATCTGGTCACGGTGGTAAATGCATATTTTGGTCGATGGTATTAGGTCACTGCGCGGAACCAGAACTTAACCCTTTAGTAATGAGACTGATCAAACCATATTCCACCTAACTCCGTTATCACAATACTGGTTCCTGAGCAATCAGGATGGTGCCCCGTTCATAATCCATAAACTAACATATGTATCCGCTACACCATCGCTGGATCGAGAACCTGCCAGTGGTGAGCAGAGCCATTGACGTATGGCCCCAGATTGAGCAGTACGTCGATGCAGTTACAGACAGACAATTCCCGGCTCCCAGAACAGCATCTTATGACTGCCTTGCTGTGGCGAGGCAGGACCCTCTCATCATGGCGAAGTTTCACTTCTTTATGGCGATCTCCAGGATCTTTACCCCATTCCTCACAAAATACCAAACAGACGAGCCTGTGTTGCCATTCATCAGTTAAGATTTGACTGTGCTGATCAAGGTAATGCACAGATGACATGCACAGATGACATGGTTTTGCCTTGTTGTTGTTTTGAACATCTCATATGAGTTTAAATGTGTTCTTAAGCATTGTACTTCTTATCTTCTCAGAGCCTATTTAAGAGGTTCATCAAATCTGAGGTCCTGAGAAGAATCACTCCACTTCAACTTGTCAAGTTGGACTCCACTGACCAGACGGCAAGAGTTCCACTCAAGAATGTCGACATTGGCCTGGGGGCAGAAACCGTTCTGAAGGTAAATAATGAGAGATTTTTGCTTTCCTTGCATCAATGATTGCCTCACCACATCCTAAACTATGCTATTTGTTCCATATGCCATCTGACATTGTAACAAAAGCCTAATCATGCACATTGTATTATGAGTATATATATAGGCTTATTGTGCCACATGTGTAGCATGAAATACAACTTTTAAGCTATGAAAATTCACAAATAAAGGCTTTGTCAATAGATATAGATTCAAAATCAGGATCAGGAAAGCACAAGTCAGGGACATGGCCAAAATAATGTGGTAATCAGATTTTACCCTACCACTCCTGTCAGGAACTCCAGAGTAGGCATCAGAGCACTGTAAGTGAATGCAGAGAGCTAGAGTTTAGGCAGGACTGCGTGGACTGCATTACAAAAATAGTCCAAAAACTTCAGATGAAGAGCCCGTTGAAGTATGGTATTGTGAGGCAAATGGCATCCTTGGACCCAAGAAACATGTTCTCTGACCCGGACTTGTCCAAGGAGAGAATGAAACGTCTTGTGCAGAAGTTTCTGCAGGAAGGCCAGCTGTTAGGAGGCGTCTCTGCCGGTACTTAACAATACAAAAGCTAACAATACAGAAGCTATTAAATTTGTTGTATGTGGTCACAATGAAATATCATATGCAATATAAACTTGGGTTTTTCAGTCATCTGTCTGTTTGATTCATGGTTAACTTCCTCACCTTGACGTGTGTGTGTGTGCGTGCATGTTTGTTTTTATCAGGTGATGTGATAATCCAGATAAACCAAAATCAGAGTCTTTCTCGTCATTCCAGCCGATGCAAACCAGGCTTGATGTTTTTCTACATGGCCACCTGTGCAAGTCCTATCCTGAGCTTTGGACTTTCTGTAAGAAGCTTCTGCTTCTTTCCCATGGCCAATCGACTGTGGAACGTGGCTTTTCTGTCAATAAGGAGGTAGAGGAAGACAACATGCAGGAGGATGCCATTGTGGCTCAGAGAATCATATGTGATTATGTGTCTGTCTGTGGGGGAGTTCTTAATGTGCCCCTGACAAAAGAGCTCCTGGGAGCTGCTGCTTCGGCCAGGTCACAGTACCGCCTTTACCTGGAAGAAGAAAGAAGAAAACAGGAGAGCCAGGCACAGAAACAAAAGAGAAAGGCTGCCGAGGACCACGTTGAGGAACTAAGAAAAAAGAGGGTGGTCCTGAACGAAGTGGCCACCAGTCTCGAAAAAGATGCCGACAAGCTTGCTGACCAAGCCGAAGGGAAAGCAGGAAACCTACGTGAAGCTGACCCCCCCCCCTCAAACCCAAAATGCTGAAATAACACTGCAGTTCGTTTGTGCCGGGTTTGTGCCCATTTGTGTTGTAAATATTTTCGTTTGTGCTATTAAGGCTTTTGCGTAATTTAAAAATACATTTTCTGACCTGTGACGTCACGCAGCCCCCCCTCCACGCCCAAATTTCTCCAAATTAGTAGAGAAAGTAGTCTCATTCGTTTGTGCTACATTTGTGCTTGTTTGTGCTGTTAAAATTAACGCTTCAATCACTTGCTTTGTCAAGTTACATTCATTTTATTTTTCACACGCGTGATGTCACCAGCCCCCCCTCCACGACCAAATCACTCCAAGCTAGTCTCGTTCGTTTGTGCTACGTTTGTGCTCGTTTGTGCTGTTGAGATTAAGGTTTGTGCTTTTATGGTTTTTAAAATAAAACCGATTCTTTTTTATATTTTCCAATAATGAAATTGACTGACAGGAATCTTTGTGTGAATCATTGTTTCTGTGGGGATGCAAAAACACAAATGCACAACCCTCATGCAGGAATCAGCACTTCTGCAAAGTGCTAATCATTTTCTTGATGAAAACATTATCAAATACACAGGTTTGTGCTTAAGTATCTACAGCCATGATTAAGTAATTGATCATACATATTTAGCCTACATATCTAGCATGTAATAAAACTAGCAAGCTGCAAGTGAACTAGCCTTCCTAGCCAACTATTATGGGAAAATCTTTGAACGTATCAGTTTTGGAACTAACAGTGGGGGGTGGGCTCATATCGACTCCATGCGCAACAATTTTGTTTGTCCAGGTGGCAGTAGCGAACCAATACTCAGCCATATGTAAAGACTAAGTAAACAAGGCGGCACATGAGAAGATTGATCGTGTTAACAGTAAAAAACAGACATCTGAGAGATGGACCACACACAAATTCAGAACAATAAGGTTTTATTTCTAACAGGAAAGAGAACAATAGCAATTGAAATGAAATGAATTCTGGAATAACTAATTAATGGAACTAAATTCTTAACTTCCCACTAGATGCCAAAGCCAGAAATGAGAGCCTGGGTGGCTGAGATCTGTGAACAAAGTTTAAGTCGTGCATCACACCATGGAGACCATGACAATTTGCATTACCTTCCTGAGCTCATACCACAACTTGTCAGAATTGGCTCCTACCTGCCTCTGTGGACCGGTGTACTAACACCACTTTTTTCTGGGAGCAAGGCCACAGCCAGTTCCGCAAATGTGGAGGCCAGATTCAAAAATGTAAAACGTGGCCTCTTCAGGAACAAAAACCTTCCTACATGTGTGGATCGTTTTGTGGACAGACACCTAAATTACATTGAAGGGGAGATGCGGCTTTCCTCAGCCAAACACAACAAGCCAGACAGGGATGATGTTGGTTGTGACAAAGGCCTGGCAGTGGACACACCCAATCAGCCAACACTGGAAAACTGGAGGGGCCTGGCAGTACCCCCAATCTTATCCCACAGCCAGAGTGGCTACACACAACTCCAAAGCAAACCAAAATTCAAATAGGACTTCTACAAAATGGAAATATGTGCAAGTCCATTAAAAAAGCAACAGTAAGCCTGGCCAACACGTGCACATTTGACTCTTTCTGCCAATGTTTTTGCTGCACTTTCTGCGACAGTGAAGATTTCAACAAGCACGTAACCACCACTGATCAGAGAAACACCCATATATTTCAGCTGGTCACAACCATTGTGATAGATGGGGTACATTCTGAAACATACCGGCAGAGGGCAAGAATGCTGCACAACATCTTTGAACACAACACATTAAGATCTGGAACACTGAAGATCAACGCAGCATGCAACATCATGCCCAAATCATAACAAAAGCAATGGATCATTCCCCAGGTTTTATTGCCAAGGCTCAGTGTGGGAAGCCAGAATGCTCAAGAGCAATGGCCAGCTTCAGAGCATGTCTCCTTGCACCCATAAACATACGGCACATAGAAAGAGAGGGCATCAAGGGTCTTCAAGCAGCTCTTGAGGATGGAGTGCAGTTGCAATACTCAATTTGCCAGCAACCTGCAAAAGCAGCACAAGACCAATCAATTACTGACGAGGCCTGCAATGGTGTGGTCACCCACAGCCACACTGCTGGGGCAGCACTGTCCATTGAAGTTGCTGCAGAGAAGGATTATGTGCTGCAAGACTTCCCCATCAACCTCACCTGCAATGAGCCCTTCATTCTAAGGGGTGTTGTAGCATTCCATCCGGGGCCTTACTGGGTAGCCCTCGGGTATTACGTCGCCTACTGCCGGAGACCTTTCTCAGGGTGGCAATGCTTCGAGGACCTTTCCAAGGGGGTTTCCACTGTGCCTGACAAGCATACAATTACACCACATGTTTTTTATTTGGATAGAAGTTATCCATTCTAGGTTAGATTGCTGTCCTACGTACAAACTAGTTATTAACCTTCTTAAACAGATTTTCTCAAGATTATTATCTGTATCATTGTCTGGAGATTATTATTAGGGTAAGCTCGTGCTAACTTAGACACTATTTAATGTTTTTTTATACATTAAATATTGATACATTACCTGAAAACAAGGTCAAACATCTCTTTTTATCTTGACAATCCACTGGCAACGGGTGTCTGGGTTGCACGGAAATCGATGGAAAGATAAGATTATACAGTTGTGGTCAAAAGTTTACATACACTTGTAAAAAACAATGTTATGGCTGTCTTGAGTTTTCAATAAGTTCTACAACTCTTATTTTTCTGTGATAGAGTGATCGGAACACATACATGTTTGTCACAAAAAACAGTCATAAAATTTGGTTCTTTCATAAATTTATTATGGGTCTGCTGAAAATGTCACCAAATCTGCTGGGTCAAAAATATACATACAGCAACAAAATTTGTCAATTTTGGTGATGTAGCGAGTTGTGTCAATCAAATTAGCTTCATGTCATGGCCTCTTCACTTCTTGTAAGTGATTCTGATTGACTACAGCTGTTGACTTCTCATGAGCCCATTTAAATAGGGCTCATTTGACCCAGTGATTAGACTCAGCTACAAAAGCTACAATGGGAAAGTCAAAGGAATTCAGTGTGGATCTGAAAAAGCGAATTATTGACTTGAACAAGTCAGGGAAGTCACTTGGAGCCATTTCAAAGCAGCTACAGGTCCCAAGAGCAACTGTGCAGACAATTATACGCAAGTACAAAGTGCATGGAACAGTTGTGTCACTGCCACGATCAGGAAGAAAACGCAAGCTATCACATGCTGCCGAGAGGAGATTGGTCAGGATGGTCAAGAGTCAACCAAGAATCACCAAGAAGCAGGTCTGCAAGGATTTGGAAGCTGATGGAACACAGGTGTCAGTCTCCACAGTCAAGCGTGTTTTACATCGCCATGGACTGAGAGGCTGCCGTGCAAGAAAGAAGCCCTTGCTCCAGAAAAGGCACCTTAAGACTCGGCTGAAGTTTGCTGCTGATCACATGGACAAAGATAAAACCTTCTGGAGGAAAGTTCTCTGGTCAGACGAAACAAAAATTGAGCTGTTTGGCCACAACACCCAGCAATATGTTTGGAGGAGAAAAGGTGAGGCCTTTAATCCCAGGAACACCATGCCTACTGTCAAGCATGGTGGTGGTAGTATTATGCTCTGGGGATGTTTTGCTGCCAGTGGAACTGGTTCTTTGCAGAAAGTAAATGGGATAATGAAGAAGGAGGATTACCTCCAAATTCTGCAGGAAAACTTAAAACCATCAGCCCGAAGGTTGGGTCTTGGGCGCAGTTGGGTGTTCCAACAAGACAATGACCCAAAACACACATCAAAAGTGGTAAAGGAATGGCTAAACCAGGCTAGAATTAAGGTTTTAGAATGGCCTTCCCAAAGTCCTGACTTAAACCCCATTGAGAACATGTGGACAGTGCTAAAGAAACAGGTTCATGCAAGAAAACCATCACATTTAGCTGAACTGCACCAATTCTGTCAAGAAGAGTGGTCAAACATTCGACCTGAAGCTTGCCAGGAGCTTGTGGATGGCTACCAAAAGCGCCTAGTTGCCGTGAAAATGGCCAAGGGACATGTAACCAAATACTAATGTTGCTGTATGTATATTTTTGACCCAGCAGATTTGGTGACATTTTCAGCAGACCCATAATAAATTTATGAAAGAACCACATTTTATGACTGTTTTTTGTGACAAACATGTATGTGTTCCGATCACTCTATCACAGAAAAATAAGAGTTGTAGAACTTATTGAAAACTCAAGACAGCCATAACATTATGTTTTTTACAAGTGTATGTAAACTTTTGACCACAACTGTACCTTTCTCGCCTTTGATATGAATTACAGCCTGGCACACAACAATGACCAACACAGTGTCAATACAGTGTCAACACAGTTTGCGTAGTGTGTGGATACACTCCTTGAGGTATCATCTTCCCATCACTAAATTACAGCCTGCCACACAACAATGACCAACACAGTGTAAATACAGTGTCAACACAGTTTGTGTAGTGTGTGGATACACTCCTTGAGGTATCATCTTCCCATCACTAAATTACAGCCTGTAGTACTCCTTCCTGATTGAGTTGTCGTTTGAGTGGGTGGAATATGCTTAGCTTCAGAGTTATACGTGTTTAAATACTAGTTTCATTTTTAATATCTGTATAAAAGTCGTTTCTGAAACGTGCTTCTCTGTTCGTTGGTAGATTTCCTTCATTCTATAGTTGTGAATGTGAGTTATTGTCATCGTTTAGTCTCCATTCGTGGTATGTTGAGATCCTCACGGATCTTTTTCCTGGGTGTAGTAGCAATGTTCTGGCATTATGGCGCCACCTAGTGAAAGATGGAGGCTTTGCGAGTCTGCAGGGTGTAGAACAGAGAGGTCTAGGTGGTTGTTTCATATTCCTTGACTATTTATTGTTTATACTATAAGTGATAGATTTGGAAATGAGTGTGTGTTCTGAATGGGAGGGCGAACACCTTTATCCTGTTGTTACAGACGGGCCTTGGGGGGTATGTTTGTGTGTGTGTGTGTGTGTGTGTGTGTGTGTGTGTGTGTGTAGTCTCTGCTGTTCTTGGGTAGGAAGAAGGTACTAGGTACATCTGTTAGGCCCAGTAGCAACAGGATTCCAACAAACGTTCATTATCTGATATCCACATGCTGTGGATCGACTGGTGTGAGGGAATTATCACCATGGCGCTGGGTGTGTGCTGTGTACAGAGTGGGCACACCTAAAAGAACACATCACTAAAACGCTCGGTCATCTGCGCCATTGCGATGCCTTCTGAACGTCGGTCGGCCTCGACTTGGTAGGAGGGAGTGGGTGCGGTTACTCAGCAACAGCATGGGGGGGGAGGTGGACGCAAAACGCAAGACGCAGCCCAAACTACACCGCCGACCCGCACGACTGGTCCACCCCTGCATGTCTCAACAGCTTCATGGAAACGGATGATTCTGGCCTTTCTTATGTCAAAGGCTCCATAAAGCGTTGGTCAGAGGGGCGGCATTTCAGTCCTCACATACAGGATGGAAATCAAAGGTGTCATGGTGCATCTGCTTCATATACAGGGTTGTTTCTACCTCCGATTGGAGGAGGTTGTTTTTTTTTTTTTTTTTTTGTATAGTCAGTATGTTGAAATTGCATCACAATCCACATTTCTTTGCTTGCTCAGATGCTCAGTTGAGGGCACATGAACCTTCATGAATTTCCTGGAAGGGGCATCGTAAAAGCAATGGTTCAGTGGCCCTAGAGTTCCTGCTGAAGGGCCCTGCTGGAGAGGGGGCTCCTTAGAATCGGTCCACTTTCTTTCTGGGGCAGAACACATGACGAATGATCACTTAGTTAAATTAGTTTTGCATATTTTAGGTGAACTGCAATAATTGTTGTGTGTATAGTTGAGGTTTGAGGGGAGTTTGTTTGCAATAAAGGTATTCTGCTGTGTACAGTTCTTTTTTTTAAGATTTACTTTTAATTGTTCTTGTTTCTATTTTTGTGTGATGGCTTCAAAAAGAACAAAATTATTTTTAAAAATGTAAAAGAAATCTTAGTATTTTTTTAGGGTTTTTATTTTTATTTGGTCTTAAAATATGGAGGAGACAGGTCTTTTATTCTTAAAATAAAACAGAGGAATTATGACGAGTGTGAGGTTTTGTTGGTGTCAGACTGGTGTGTGGTTGACTGCAGACACGTGGCTCTCTGGGTTCGGTAATTGGGAGGACATGGTCTAGAACCTCCACTGCTGTATACATGCAGTTGTTGACAAGCTGCCAGGTGGAGCATAACGTGATCCAATAATGACTCGTCCCTTCTGGATCCTGTTACAATTACAAACCAAATAGTTTCAGGTGTCATTTTTCTTTTCGTATTTACCAGACATTGTCTGAACACAGCTTTACTTGAAGCAATATGATATATAGTATATAATATACTAATCTCATACAATGTATTTCTGCTAAAGAGTGCAGTGATTGTACCTGGACTTGCGTGGCATAAAGGAGACAGACTGAAGAGGGCTTGACACATCCAGAGGGATGAGCTTCACGCTGTGTCCTCCTTCAAGTCTTTTAGGCATGCCTTTGTCTCCTGGTCCCTTCAAGCCTGCCTTGCCAACCTGGCCTTTGCCCTGCCTGTGGGTGTTGGCATCAGCCTGGCAGTCCAGAGACGCACGGTCCTGGCTGAGCTGAGGCACCTGGGACGGGCGAGGCGGAGACGAGCAGGCGGCTCTGCTCTCTGTCTTGTGTAACACCGCTCTCCTGGTGAGCAGCGACTTCTGACAGCCCAGATCACGGCAACGCTGGGATGCCTCCAGCTTTGTGCTGCGCAGGGACGCTGAGGCGAGGCCCTCCAGCCCTTTGTAGCAGACCTCACTCTTTTCAGGTGTGGAGTACAGTGAGGAGCTGGGGCATATCTCCTCATTCCACACCTCGCTGGCCTTATCCTCCACCTTTACAGGGACCTTCCTGACATGCTGGTGGGTTGTACCAGGATTGGGGCTGGAGGACACCTTAGTGTGGATGGCGGCTGGCCCTGAGATGGCTGGAGCTGCTAGAGTGTGAGCAACCTTCACACTCCTGTTACTGCTCTTGCAGCCTGGCTCTCCAAACAGGGAAGGGAACCTAGTCTGACTGCAACGCTGGCCTGCATCAAGGCATATGCCTGTCGACTTGCCACCACGTTGTCCAGCTATGGTAAATAGTTTAGCACACCTGCTAAACTTTCTCAAGTTTGGAGAGACTTCAGGTTCCCTTTTCTTCCCCTGTGAGGTTTCAGCAATAACAGGGAAGTGGTGGCTGTTTCCACCTCCCTGTTGAGGATGTGCCTTTTCTCCCAGATGGATGCTGGGTAGTGTTGTGGCATTCCTCACTTCACTGAAGTTCTTTGTAGTTTTGCCATTTCTCATTATGCTGATGGATGACATACTGGGAAATAGAACACAAATCTACATGAGTTTCAATAGTTTATAAATGCACACCAGTTTATCTCTCTAAACTTGTCTTACCATTCTCTTAATCTTAACAACAAAGATGCAAGATAGACAGATTTTAAATATCACAAAAGTACATAATGTAATTTATAAGAATCAATATTCCACTAAATATCTTAATCTAAAAATTATATGTTAATCTAGGCTAGTAAAATAAATATATTTAAAAACATTTATTAATCTATTATGGATACTTTCTTTAAATGAATAAACCAGCATAAAGTATCAATTCCCTTGCTTTTATTCCTGGTATAAAATTTTAGGCTTACCTTTAATATCGGAGAACTGTAATTATCCAATGAAGAAATTAGAATTATCTCTTAGAGCAGGGGTAATCAATTAAATCTTTCCGCGGTCCATTTTTGGCAGATAGCTCAGACCTTAGGTCCGGGTCCGCGGTGGCGAACGAAAGAAAGTTGTTGAGCGGGGGGGGGGGGGGGGGGTGGCGAACGAAAGTTGTTGAGCGGGGGGGGGGGGGGGGGGGGGGGCGAACGTAACACTCAAATGGGTGGTGAACGTAACACTCGTCTGAAAATAAATTCTCCGGTTTAAAATATAGTCTCCCGTTAAAATTTTTTTGGCATTTGGGTCCGTATCCAGTTAATCAGGAATGTGATTGGGTCCGGACAGGACGGCGTTCGGGTCCGGATCCGGACCGCGGTCCGCCATTTGGTGATACCTGTCTTAGAGGTATGCAGTCTGTATTTTGAAGTGTACAGATTGTGTTGTTTGTCCGTAGTCTTTTTTATCCAATTTGCACAGGCACCGGTAACTGACTAGATCAATCACTGACTTTATCAATCAATGATAACGGCATAGGCAGCTGGGGCTTTTCATACGTGCGGTTCGGTGACTTCATATACACATACTGTGACGCAAAATAGTCGACTATGTCACTATTAAAATATGCTTCAGGACTGTGTGGAACTCTGTTACTGTTAGAAGTATATTGCTTTCTCTCAAGGGCAGGGGTTAAATAATGTCGACATAAAACTCGTGTTCTGTCGAGTCCTTTTCCCTATGGAGCAGGGAATCACCATTAGGTCGTGTTTTGCGTGTGCCGGCTGTACAGCTGGTAGTGCCGCGCGACGCTCGACCACTGTCTCGAGCTGCTGCCGCGCGCTGCTCGCCAAGTGCCACGCTACTGTCCCGCGACATTCACAAACTGAATCCAGACACTTGCACATCGTCCTACAACATTCACAAAGTGTTATTCGTAATATTCGTAGCGGCTCAATTCCAGGGGTGGCCAACCCGTCATAGACCAAGAGCCACTTTTCTTACTGTGTTACGGCAAAGAGCCACATCGTACATGGGCGAGTGTAATCTGTTGAGCGGGAGGGGGGGCGGCGAGTGTAATTTATTAGCTGTGAAGACAGTCAAATGCGTGTTTTCCACTACGCCGGTTTTAAAACTAACCGCGCACCACGAAAATGTAGCAGTGTGCAGGTGAGCCCGCGGACCGGCTGGGGGGCCGCATGAAACCAGGCAAAGAGCCGCATGCGGCTCGCGAGCCGCGGGTTGGCCACCCCTGCACTACGTAGAGACGCAGAACGCCAACACAAAAGTGAATTTACATACACTATGGCCATGGGATAACCTGTTACACGATCAGGCTGAATATACTTTAAACCTAAATTCTCTGCATAACGACAAAATATACATATTTTTGTCCTAGATAAAATGTGTTTATTTTTATCAAATATGTTAAAGTGCACACTTAATACTATTGTCAGACATGAGGTCGCGATCACCCGAATACTAATCAGCTGTTTTCCATTAACGCTAATTAGAACACCTGACCTGTCTGGTCCTACAGTGATAACCACAAATGCCTCTGTGTATGGGCTCTACAAAATCAGAAGAGGTATGTTTCCTCTTCTATATCAGTAGGGAATAACACACACTGGACATCTGCTAAATGTTGTAAATTTAAAATCGGGTAAAACCTAAATTTACATTTTTTGTAGACAAAATCTAATAATTTTTTTCAGCCACAGTAGCTGTGAAATGCTGCCCAATATGTCAAAGGCAAGTTCGATTTCAGGAAAATTTAACAGGGTACCACCATTTCAACAACAAATCCCTGCTGACTATACAACTGTGTTCAGTGCTTAACACAGCAATAAAGGTATATGGTGCCTTTAATGTCATACCATGCCATACTAGTATGTAATTTCTTCATTTATTACTATTGAATGTTGTATATGCCAATTAATTTATTATGTATTTTTAAAAAGCCTTTCCTATTTTCCAAAATTAGAACAGTACAGCAATTGGGTGGTTCCTGTCAATAATGGAAGATTACTTGGAAACAACAATTCTTCACAATACAATCAGGAAAGGCTTCTATAAAACAAATAAACCAACTGGGGGGCTGTACAGAGTGCAGCAGTGGGCAAAGGCCATGAGGGTCCGCATCCCATTACAGGAATATCCTGCCGATTATTCTTCTATGACCGATTCCACCAAAGGAACCAGAAGAGACCAGAAGAAATACTCCAAAGTACTTCGAAATACTTCCAGAACTGACAGGATTCCTCAGTTCCTCAGTGGCAGAACAGCTGAACAAAGAACTTGCCAATTCCCTGTATTTCCTCTACCTGCTGAAGAACATGTGTTACATGTTCATGCTACACCTGGTATTTCACCTGCACAATCAGCGTGTGAACAAAACCTTCTTTGAAAAAATGGTCTGTCTGTCTATGGGGAAAGCAGCTGTTGGTATAAATGGAAGAATATGCCTCTTTGCTGATGGTAAGTGTATTAAGTCTTTGCATCTGAAAAATAGACTTTCTTTTTTTGATAATGACTGAGTTTCAGTTTGAGACTTTGAACCTTGCTGAATGGAGCATTCAGTATCCACAACAGTGGCTCCAAAGAGATTCTCAAAACTGGTGTTTTTGTATGCACAGTAAGTAAACAAGTGTTGCTTTTTTCTTCTATACATTTTCACTTTGTTTTTTTGTATAGATAGCTGAAATGGAAGTGCGGGGGATAAAACTTAGAGAAGAGACACAGTGTTTCTCAGCTACAATATCTCCATCGATATCATGCAACCACTTTAAGTTGTGATGTGATGGTGAAGGTACATGGCAGTATTTTTAATACAGAACTGTAACAGGCGAGTTGTAGGTAGAATGCAAGTACATGAGTTTAACATCTACTTTAATGAGGGGAGAGACTATTACTGTCATCATAAATGGTGTTCAAAACAAAGGCATGTAGCAACACCGAGGGCATGTATTCAAATCACAAAGAGGAAAAACACACAGCGTGACTGGGATTAGCCGATAAAGTATATAAATACATAGGCAAACTGAAAACTTCACATCTAAATGACACACATCAGAATGTTGACACATTTAAGATTATATAACAGCATGTTATTGCATTGTTGGCATGTGTTATATTAACAGGGAGTTTAACATGACAACATTAACATGACAACATGAGTGTATGGCAGCTGATATGAACGTCTGTGTTTTCCAGAGTCTGGGGACAGGAGGTTTGGTACTTTATAAAACATATTCTTCTCTATAGGAATACTGGCTGTAGATTTTGGGCTTTTATAGTATGTTCTATCTTGAGGTAACACATATCAACTGGGTACAGTGTGAATCCTGCAAAGAATGGCTACACACAGACGGTGCTGGCGTGAGTGGCCAGGCTACCTGGGCTCCTTTTATGTGTGGCTGCAGAAAAAATGCCACTGAATGTTGACGGGTATGTGGTTACTTTGGTTTGGGTTTCTCATGTTTCCAGTTAAAATGCCACTGAATGTTGACGGGTATGTGGTTACTTTGGTTTGGGTTTCTCATGTTTCCAGTTAAAATGCCACTGAATGTTGACGGGTATGTGGTTACTTTGGTTTGGGTTTCTCATGTTTCCAGTTAAAATGCCACTGAATGTTGACGGGTATGTGGTTACTTTGGTTTGGGTTTCTCATGTTTCCAGTTAAAATGCCACTGAATGTTGACGGGTATGTGGTTACTTTGGTTTGGGTTTCTCATGTTTCCAGTTAAAATGCCACTGAATGTTGACGGGTATGTGGTTATTTTGGTTTGGGTTTCTCATGTTTCCAGTTAAAATGCCACTGAATGTTGACGGGTATGTGGTTACTTTGGTTTGGGTTTCTCATGTTTCCAGTTAAAATGCCACTGAATGTTGACGGGTATGTGGTTACTTTGGTTTGGGTTTCTCATGTTTCCAGTTAAAATGCCACTGAATGTTGACGGGTATGTGGTTATTTTGGTTTGGGTTTCTCATGTTTCCAGTTCAAATGCCACTGAATGTTGACGGGTATGTGGATACTTTGGTTTGGGTTTCTCATGTTTCCAGTTAAAGTGCCACTGAATGTTGACGGGTATGTGGTTATTTTGGTTTGGGTTTCTCATGTTTCCAGTTCAAATGCCACTGAATGTTGACTGGTATGTGGTTACTTTGGTTTGGGTTTCTCATGTTTCCAGTTAAAGTGCCACTGAATGTTGACGGGTATGTGGTTACTTTGGTTTGGGTTTCTCATGTTTCCAGTTAAAATGCCACTGAATGTTGACGGGTATGTGGTTACTTTGGTTTGGGTTTCTCATGTTTCCAGTTAAAATGCCACTGAATGTTGACGGGTATGTGGTTACTTTGGTTTGGGTTTCTCATGTTTCCAGTTAAAGTGCCACTGAATGTTGACGGGTATGTGGTTACTTTGGTTTGGGTTTCTCATGTTTCCAGTTAAAATGCCACTGAATGTTGACGGGTATGTGGTTACTTTGGTTTGGGTTTCTCATGTTTCCAGTTAAAATGCCACTGAATGTTGACGGGTATGTGGTTACTTTGGTTTGGGTTTCTCATGTTTCCAGTTAAAATGCCACTGAATGTTGACGGGTATGTGGTTATTTTGGTTTGGGTTTCTCATATTTCCAGTTAAAATGCCACTGAATGTTGACGGGTATGTGGTTACTTTGGTTTGGGTTTCTCATGTTTCCAGTTAAAATGCCACTGAATGTTGACGGGTATGTGGTTACTTTGGTTTGGGTTTCTCATGTTTCCAGTTAAAATGCCACTGAATGTTGACGGGTATGTGGTTATTTTGGTTTGGGTTTCTCATGTTTCCAGTTCAAATGCCACTGAATGTTGACGGGTATGTGGATACTTTGGTTTGGGTTTCTCATGTTTCCAGTTAAAGTGCCACTGAATGTTGACGGGTATGTGGTTATTTTGGTTTGGGTTTCTCATGTTTCCAGTTCAAATGCCACTGAATGTTGACTGGTATGTGGTTACTTTGGTTTGGGTTTCTCATGTTTCCAGTTAAAGTGCCACTGAATGTTGACGGGTATGTGGTTACTTTGGTTTGGGTTTCTCATGTTTCCAGTTAAAATGCCACTGAATGTTGACGGGTATGTGGTTACTTTGGTTTGGGTTTCTCATGTTTCCAGTTAAAATGCCACTGAATGTTGACGGGTATGTGGTTACTTTGGTTTGGGTTTCTCATGTTTCCAGTTAAAGTGCCACTGAATGTTGACGGGTATGTGGTTACTTTGGTTTGGGTTTCTCATGTTTCCAGTTAAAATGCCACTGAATGTTGACGGGTATGTGGTTACTTTGGTTTGGGTTTCTCATGTTTCCAGTTAAAATGCCACTGAATGTTGACGGGTATGTGGTTACTTTGGTTTGGGTTTCTCATGTTTCCAGTTAAAATGCCACTGAATGTTGACGGGTATGTGGTTATTTTGGTTTGGGTTTCTCATATTTCCAGTTAAAATGCCACTGAATGTTGACGGGTATGTGGTTACTTTGGTTTGGGTTTCTCATGTTTCCAGTTAAAATGCCACTGAATGTTGACGGGTATGTGGTTATTTTGGTTTGGGTTTCTCATGTTTCCAGTTCAAATGCCACTGAATGTTGACGGGTATGTGGTTATTTTGGTTTGGGTTTCTCATGTTTCCAGTTCAAATGCCACTGAATGTTGACGGGTATGTGGTTACTTTGGTTTGGGTTTCTCATGTTTCCAGTTAAAATGCCACTGAATGTTGACGGGTATGTGGTTACTTTGGTTTGGGTTTCTCATGTTTCCAGTTAAAGTGCCACTGAATGTTGACGGGTATGTGGTTACTTTGGTTTGGGTTTCTCATGTTTCCAGTTAAAATGCCACTGAATGTTGACGGGTATGTGGTTACTTTGGTTTGGGTTTCTCATGTTTCCAGTTAAAATGCCACTGAATGTTGACGGGTATGTGGTTATTTTGGTTTGGTTTTCTCATGTTTCCAGTTAAAATGCCACTGAATGTTGACGGGTATGTGGTTACTTTGGTTTGGGTTTCTCATGTTTCCAGTTCAAATGCCACTGAATGTTGACGGGTATGTGGTTACTTTGGTTTGGGTTTCTCATGTTTCCAGTTCAAATGCCACTGAATGTTGACGGGTATGTGGTTACTTTGGTTTGGGTTTCTCATGTTTCCAGTTAAAATGCCACTGAATGTTGACGGGTATGTGGTTACTTTGGTTTGGGTTTCTCATGTTTCCAGTTAAAATGCCACTGAATGTTGACGGGTATGTGGTTACTTTGGTTTGGGTTTCTCATGTTTCCAGTTAAAATGCCACTGAATGTTGACGGGTATGTGGTTACTTTGGTTTGGGTTTCTCATGTTTCCAGTTAAAATGCCACTGAATGTTGACGGGTATGTGGTTATTTTGGTTTGGGTTTCTCATGTTTCCAGTTAAAATGCCACTGAATGTTGACGGGTATGTGGTTATTTTGGTTTGGGTTTCTCATGTTTCCAGTTCAAATGCCACTGAATGTTGACGGGTATGTGGATACTTTGGTTTGGGTTTCTCATGTTTCCAGTTAAAGTGCCACTGAATGTTGACGGGTATGTGGTTATTTTGGTTTGGGTTTCTCATGTTTCCAGTTCAAATGCCACTGAATGTTGACTGGTATGTGGTTACTTTGGTTTGGGTTTCTCATGTTTCCAGTTAAAATGCCACTGAATGTTGACGGGTATGTGGTTATTTTGGTTTGGGTTTCTCATGTTTCCAGTTAAAATGCCACTGAATGTTGACGGGTATGTGGTTATTTTGGTTTGGGTTTCTCATGTTTCCAGTTCAAATGCCACTGAATGTTGACGGGTATGTGGTTACTTTGGTTTGGGTTTCTCATGTTTCCAGTTAAAATGCCACTGAATGTTGACGGGTATGTGGTTACTTTGGTTTGGGTTTCTCATGTTTCCAGTTAAAGTGCCACTGAATGTTGACGGGTATGTGGTTACTTTGGTTTGGGTTTCTCATGTTTCCAGTTAAAGTGCCACTGAATGTTGACGGGTATGTGGTTACTTTGGTTTGGGTTTCTCATGTTTCCAGTTAAAATGCCACTGAATGTTGACGGGTATGTGGTTACTTTGGTTTGGGTTTCTCATGTTTCCAGTTAAAATGCCACTGAATGTTGACGGGTATGTGGTTACTTTGGTTTGGGTTTCTCATGTTTCCAGTTAAAATGCCACTGAATGTTGACGGGTATGTGGTTATTTTGGTTTGGGTTTCTCATATTTCCAGTTAAAATGCCACTGAATGTTGACGGGTATGTGGTTACTTTGGTTTGGGTTTCTCATGTTTCCAGTTAAAATGCCACTGAATGTTGACGGGTATGTGGTTATTTTGGTTTGGGTTTCTCATGTTTCCAGTTCAAATGCCACTGAATGTTGACGGGTATGTGGTTATTTTGGTTTGGGTTTCTCATGTTTCCAGTTCAAATGCCACTGAATGTTGACGGGTATGTGGTTACTTTGGTTTGGGTTTCTCATGTTTCCAGTTAAAATGCCACTGAATGTTGACGGGTATGTGGTTACTTTGGTTTGGGTTTCTCATGTTTCCAGTTAAAGTGCCACTGAATGTTGACGGGTATGTGGTTACTTTGGTTTGGGTTTCTCATGTTTCCAGTTAAAATGCCACTGAATGTTGACGGGTATGTGGTTACTTTGGTTTGGGTTTCTCATGTTTCCAGTTAAAATGCCACTGAATGTTGACGGGTATGTGGTTATTTTGGTTTGGTTTTCTCATGTTTCCAGTTAAAATGCCACTGAATGTTGACGGGTATGTGGTTACTTTGGTTTGGGTTTCTCATGTTTCCAGTTCAAATGCCACTGAATGTTGACGGGTATGTGGTTACTTTGGTTTGGGTTTCTCATGTTTCCAGTTCAAATGCCACTGAATGTTGACGGGTATGTGGTTACTTTGGTTTGGGTTTCTCATGTTTCCAGTTAAAATGCCACTGAATGTTGACGGGTATGTGGTTACTTTGGTTTGGGTTTCTCATGTTTCCAGTTAAAATGCCACTGAATGTTGACGGGTATGTGGTTACTTTGGTTTGGGTTTCTCATGTTTCCAGTTAAAATGCCACTGAATGTTGACGGGTATGTGGTTACTTTGGTTTGGGTTTCTCATGTTTCCAGTTAAAATGCCACTGAATGTTGACGGGTATGTGGTTATTTTGGTTTGGGTTTCTCATGTTTCCAGTTAAAATGCCACTGAATGTTGACGGGTATGTGGTTATTTTGGTTTGGGTTTCTCATGTTTCCAGTTCAAATGCCACTGAATGTTGACGGGTATGTGGATACTTTGGTTTGGGTTTCTCATGTTTCCAGTTAAAGTGCCACTGAATGTTGACGGGTATGTGGTTATTTTGGTTTGGGTTTCTCATGTTTCCAGTTCAAATGCCACTGAATGTTGACTGGTATGTGGTTACTTTGGTTTGGGTTTCTCATGTTTCCAGTTAAAATGCCACTGAATGTTGACGGGTATGTGGTTATTTTGGTTTGGGTTTCTCATGTTTCCAGTTAAAATGCCACTGAATGTTGACGGGTATGTGGTTATTTTGGTTTGGGTTTCTCATGTTTCCAGTTCAAATGCCACTGAATGTTGACGGGTATGTGGTTACTTTGGTTTGGGTTTCTCATGTTTCCAGTTAAAATGCCACTGAATGTTGACGGGTATGTGGTTACTTTGGTTTGGGTTTCTCATGTTTCCAGTTAAAGTGCCACTGAATGTTGACGGGTATGTGGTTACTTTGGTTTGGGTTTCTCATGTTTCCAGTTAAAATGCCACTGAATGTTGACGGGTATGTGGTTACTTTGGTTTGGGTTTCTCATGTTTCCAGTTAAAATGCCACTGAATGTTGACGGGTATGTGGTTATTTTGGTTTGGTTTTCTCATGTTTCCAGTTAAAATGCCACTGAATGTTGACGGGTATGTGGTTACTTTGGTTTGGGTTTCTCATGTTTCCAGTTCAAATGCCACTGAATGTTGACGGGTATGTGGTTACTTTGGTTTGGGTTTCTCATGTTTCCAGTTCAAATGCCACTGAATGTTGACGGGTATGTGGTTACTTTGGTTTGGGTTTCTCATGTTTCCAGTTCAAATGCCACTGAATGTTGACGGGTATGTGGTTACTTTGGTTTGGGTTTCTCATGTTTCCAGTTCAAATGCCACTGAATGTTGACGGGTATGTGGTTACTTTGGTTTGGGTTTCTCATGTTTCCAGTTAAAATGCCACTGAATGTTGACGGGTATGTGGTTACTTTGGTTTGGGTTTCTCATGTTTCCAGTTAAAATGCCACTGAATGTTGACGGGTATGTGGTTACTTTGGTTTGGGTTTCTCATGTTTCCAGTTAAAATGCCACTGAATGTTGACGGGTATGTGGTTACTTTGGTTTGGGTTTCTCATGTTTCCAGTTAAAATGCCACTGAATGTTGACGGGTATGTGGTTATTTTGGTTTGGTTTTCTCATGTTTCCAGTTCAAATGCCACTGAATGTTGACGGGTATGTGGTTACTTTGGTTTGGGTTTCTCATGTTTCCAGTTCAAATGCCACTGAATGTTGACTGGTATGTGGTTACTTTGGTTTGGGTTTCTCATGTTTCCAGTTAAAATGCCTGAATGTTGACGGGTATGTGGTTACTTTGGTTTGGGTTTCTCATGTTTCCAGTTAAAATGCCACTGAATGTTGACGGGTATGTGGTTACTTTGGTTTGGGTTTCTCATGTTTCCAGTTAAAATGCCACTGAATGTTGACGGGTATGTGGTTACTTTGGTTTGGGTTTCTCATGTTTCCAGTTCAAATGCCACTGAATGTTGACGGGTATGTGGTTACTTTGGTTTGGGTTTCTCATGTTTCCAGTTCAAATGCCACTGAATGTTGACGGGTATGTGGTTACTTTGGTTTGGGTTTCTCATGTTTCCAGTTCAAATGCCACTGAATGTTGACGGGTATGTGGTTACTTTGGTTTGGGTTTCTCATGTTTCCAGTTAAAATGCCACTGAATGTTGACGGGTATGTGGTTACTTTGGTTTGGGTTTCTCATGTTTCCAGTTAAAATGCCACTGAATGTTGACGGGTATGTGGTTACTTTGGTTTGGGTTTCTCATGTTTCCAGTTAAAATGCCACTGAATGTTGACGGGTATGTGGTTACTTTGGTTTGGGTTTCTCATGTTTCCAGTTAAAATGCCACTGAATGTTGACGGGTATGTGGTTATTTTGGTTTGGTTTTCTCATGTTTCCAGTTAAAATGCCACTGAATGTTGACGGGTATGTGGTTACTTTGGTTTGGGTTTCTCATGTTTCCAGTTCAAATGCCACTGAATGTTGACGGGTATGTGGTTACTTTGGTTTGGGTTTCTCATGTTTCCAGTTCAAATGCCACTGAATGTTGACGGGTATGTGGTTACTTTGGTTTGGGTTTCTCATGTTTCCAGTTCAAATGCCACTGAATGTTGACGGGTATGTGGTTACTTTGGTTTGGGTTTCTCATGTTTCCAGTTAAAATGCCACTGAATGTTGACGGGTATGTGGTTACTTTGGTTTGGGTTTCTCATGTTTCCAGTTAAAATGCCACTGAATGTTGACGGGTATGTGGTTACTTTGGTTTGGGTTTCTCATGTTTCCAGTTAAAATGCCACTGAATGTTGACGGGTATGTGGTTACTTTGGTTTGGGTTTCTCATGTTTCCAGTTAAAATGCCACTGAATGTTGACGGGTATGTGGTTATTTTGGTTTGGGTTTCTCATGTTTCCAGTTCAAATGCCACTGAATGTTGACGGGTATGTGGATACTTTGGTTTGGGTTTCTCATGTTTCCAGTTAAAGTGCCACTGAATGTTGACGGGTATGTGGTTATTTTGGTTTGGGTTTCTCATGTTTCCAGTTCAAATGCCACTGAATGTTGACTGGTATGTGGTTACTTTGGTTTGGGTTTCTCATGTTTCCAGTTAAAATGCCACTGAATGTTGACGGGTATGTGGTTATTTTGGTTTGGGTTTCTCATGTTTCCAGTTAAAATGCCACTGAATGTTGACGGGTATGTGGTTATTTTGGTTTGGGTTTCTCATGTTTCCAGTTAAAATGCCACTGAATGTTGACGGGTATGTGGTTACTTTGGTTTGGGTTTCTCATGTTTCCAGTTAAAATGCCACTGAATGTTGACGGGTATGTGGTTACTTTGGTTTGGGTTTCTCATGTTTCCAGTTAAAATGCCACTGAATGTTGACGGGTATGTGGTTATTTTGGTTTGGTTTTCTCATGTTTCCAGTTAAAATGCCACTGAATGTTGACGGGTATGTGGTTACTTTGGTTTGGGTTTCTCATGTTTCCAGTTCAAATGCCACTGAATGTTGACGGGTATGTGGTTACTTTGGTTTGGGTTTCTCATGTTTCCAGTTCAAATGCCACTGAATGTTGACGGGTATGTGGTTACTTTGGTTTGGGTTTCTCATGTTTCCAGTTAAAATGCCACTGAATGTTGACGGGTATGTGGTTACTTTGGTTTGGGTTTCTCATGTTTCCAGTTAAAATGCCACTGAATGTTGACGGGTATGTGGTTACTTTGGTTTGGGTTTCTCATGTTTCCAGTTAAAATGCCACTGAATGTTGACGGGTATGTGGTTACTTTGGTTTGGGTTTCTCATGTTTCCAGTTAAAATGCCACTGAATGTTGACGGGTATGTGGTTACTTTGGTTTGGGTTTCTCATGTTTCCAGTTAAAATGCCACTGAATGTTGACGGGTATGTGGTTATTTTGGTTTGGGTTTCTCATGTTTCCAGTTCAAATGCCACTGAATGTTGACGGGTATGTGGATACTTTGGTTTGGGTTTCTCATGTTTCCAGTTAAAGTGCCACTGAATGTTGACGGGTATGTGGTTATTTTGGTTTGGGTTTCTCATGTTTCCAGTTCAAATGCCACTGAATGTTGACTGGTATGTGGTTACTTTGGTTTGGGTTTCTCATGTTTCCAGTTAAAGTGCCACTGAATGTTGACGGGTATGTGGTTACTTTGGTTTGGGTTTCTCATGTTTCCAGTTAAAATGCCACTGAATGTTGACGGGTATGTGGTTACTTTGGTTTGGGTTTCTCATGTTTCCAGTTAAAATGCCACTGAATGTTGACGGGTATGTGGTTACTTTGGTTTGGGTTTCTCATGTTTCCAGTTCAAATGCCACTGAATGTTGACGGGTATGTGGTTACTTTGGTTTGGGTTTCTCATGTTTCCAGTTCAAATGCCACTGAATGTTGACGGGTATGTGGTTACTTTGGTTTGGGTTTCTCATGTTTCCAGTTCAAATGCCACTGAATGTTGACGGGTATGTGGTTACTTTGGTTTGGGTTTCTCATGTTTCCAGTTAAAATGCCACTGAATGTTGACGGGTATGTGGTTACTTTGGTTTGGGTTTCTCATGTTTCCAGTTAAAATGCCACTGAATGTTGACGGGTATGTGGTTACTTTGGTTTGGGTTTCTCATGTTTCCAGTTAAAATGCCACTGAATGTTGACGGGTATGTGGTTACTTTGGTTTGGGTTTCTCATGTTTCCAGTTAAAATGCCACTGAATGTTGACGGGTATGTGGTTACTTTGGTTTGGGTTTCTCATGTTTCCAGTTAAAATGCCACTGAATGTTGACGGGTATGTGGTTATTTTGGTTTGGTTTTCTCATGTTTCCAGTTAAAATGCCACTGAATGTTGACGGGTATGTGGTTACTTTGGTTTGGGTTTCTCATGTTTCCAGTTCAAATGCCACTGAATGTTGACTGGTATGTGGTTACTTTGGTTTGGGTTTCTCATGTTTCCAGTTAAAATGCCTGAATGTTGACGGGTATGTGGTTACTTTGGTTTGGGTTTCTCATGTTTCCAGTTAAAATGCCACTGAATGTTGACGGGTATGTGGTTACTTTGGTTTGGGTTTCTCATGTTTCCAGTTAAAATGCCACTGAATGTTGACGGGTATGTGGTTACTTTGGTTTGGGTTTCTCATGTTTCCAGTTCAAATGCCACTGAATGTTGACGGGTATGTGGTTACTTTGGTTTGGGTTTCTCATGTTTCCAGTTCAAATGCCACTGAATGTTGACGGGTATGTGGTTACTTTGGTTTGGGTTTCTCATGTTTCCAGTTAAAATGCCACTGAATGTTGACGGGTATGTGGTTACTTTGGTTTGGGTTTCTCATGTTTCCAGTTAAAATGCCACTGAATGTTGACGGGTATGTGGTTACTTTGGTTTGGGTTTCTCATGTTTCCAGTTAAAATGCCACTGAATGTTGACGGGTATGTGGTTACTTTGGTTTGGGTTTCTCATGTTTCCAGTTAAAATGCCACTGAATGTTGACGGGTATGTGGTTACTTTGGTTTGGGTTTCTCATGTTTCCAGTTAAAATGCCACTGAATGTTGACGGGTATGTGGTTATTTTGGTTTGGTTTTCTCATGTTTCCAGTTAAAATGCCACTGAATGTTGACGGGTATGTGGTTACTTTGGTTTGGGTTTCTCATGTTTCCAGTTCAAATGCCACTGAATGTTGACGGGTATGTGGTTACTTTGGTTTGGGTTTCTCATGTTTCCAGTTCAAATGCCACTGAATGTTGACGGGTATGTGGTTACTTTGGTTTGGGTTTCTCATGTTTCCAGTTAAAATGCCACTGAATGTTGACGGGTATGTGGTTACTTTGGTTTGGGTTTCTCATGTTTCCAGTTAAAATGCCACTGAATGTTGACGGGTATGTGGTTACTTTGGTTTGGGTTTCTCATGTTTCCAGTTAAAATGCCACTGAATGTTGACGGGTATGTGGTTACTTTGGTTTGGGTTTCTCATGTTTCCAGTTAAAATGCCACTGAATGTTGACGGGTATGTGGTTACTTTGGTTTGGGTTTCTCATGTTTCCAGTTAAAATGCCACTGAATGTTGACGGGTATGTGGTTATTTTGGTTTGGGTTTCTCATGTTTCCAGTTCAAATGCCACTGAATGTTGACGGGTATGTGGATACTTTGGTTTGGGTTTCTCATGTTTCCAGTTAAAGTGCCACTGAATGTTGACGGGTATGTGGTTATTTTGGTTTGGGTTTCTCATGTTTCCAGTTCAAATGCCACTGAATGTTGACTGGTATGTGGTTACTTTGGTTTGGGTTTCTCATGTTTCCAGTTAAAATGCCACTGAATGTTGACGGGTATGTGGTTATTTTGGTTTGGGTTTCTCATGTTTCCAGTTAAAATGCCACTGAATGTTGACGGGTATGTGGTTATTTTGGTTTGGGTTTCTCATGTTTCCAGTTCAAATGCCACTGAATGTTGACGGGTATGTGGTTACTTTGGTTTGGGTTTCTCATGTTTCCAGTTAAAATGCCACTGAATGTTGACGGGTATGTGGTTACTTTGGTTTGGGTTTCTCATGTTTCCAGTTAAAATGCCACTGAATGTTGACGGGTATGTGGTTATTTTGGTTTGGTTTTCTCATGTTTCCAGTTAAAATGCCACTGAATGTTGACGGGTATGTGGTTACTTTGGTTTGGGTTTCTCATGTTTCCAGTTCAAATGCCACTGAATGTTGACGGGTATGTGGTTACTTTGGTTTGGGTTTCTCATGTTTCCAGTTCAAATGCCACTGAATGTTGACGGGTATGTGGTTACTTTGGTTTGGGTTTCTCATGTTTCCAGTTAAAATGCCACTGAATGTTGACGGGTATGTGGTTACTTTGGTTTGGGTTTCTCATGTTTCCAGTTAAAATGCCACTGAATGTTGACGGGTATGTGGTTACTTTGGTTTGGGTTTCTCATGTTTCCAGTTAAAATGCCACTGAATGTTGACGGGTATGTGGTTACTTTGGTTTGGGTTTCTCATGTTTCCAGTTAAAATGCCACTGAATGTTGACGGGTATGTGGTTACTTTGGTTTGGGTTTCTCATGTTTCCAGTTAAAATGCCACTGAATGTTGACGGGTATGTGGTTATTTTGGTTTGGGTTTCTCATGTTTCCAGTTCAAATGCCACTGAATGTTGACGGGTATGTGGATACTTTGGTTTGGGTTTCTCATGTTTCCAGTTAAAGTGCCACTGAATGTTGACGGGTATGTGGTTATTTTGGTTTGGGTTTCTCATGTTTCCAGTTCAAATGCCACTGAATGTTGACTGGTATGTGGTTACTTTGGTTTGGGTTTCTCATGTTTCCAGTTAAAGTGCCACTGAATGTTGACGGGTATGTGGTTACTTTGGTTTGGGTTTCTCATGTTTCCAGTTAAAATGCCACTGAATGTTGACGGGTATGTGGTTACTTTGGTTTGGGTTTCTCATGTTTCCAGTTAAAATGCCACTGAATGTTGACGGGTATGTGGTTACTTTGGTTTGGGTTTCTCATGTTTCCAGTTAAAGTGCCACTGAATGTTGACGGGTATGTGGTTACTTTGGTTTGGGTTTCTCATGTTTCCAGTTAAAATGCCACTGAATGTTGACGGGTATGTGGTTACTTTGGTTTGGGTTTCTCATGTTTCCAGTTAAAATGCCACTGAATGTTGACGGGTATGTGGTTACTTTGGTTTGGGTTTCTCATGTTTCCAGTTAAAATGCCACTGAATGTTGACGGGTATGTGGTTATTTTGGTTTGGGTTTCTCATGTTTCCAGTTAAAATGCCACTGAATGTTGACGGGTATGTGGTTACTTTGGTTTGGGTTTCTCATGTTTCCAGTTAAAATGCCACTGAATGTTGACGGGTATGTGGTTATTTTGGTTTGGGTTTCTCATGTTTCCAGTTAAAATGCCACTGAATGTTGACGGGTATGTGGTTATTTTGGTTTGGGTTTCTCATGTTTCCAGTTCAAATGCCACTGAATGTTGACGGGTATGTGGTTACTTTGGTTTGGGTTTCTCATGTTTCCAGTTAAAATGCCACTGAATGTTGACGGGTATGTGGTTACTTTGGTTTGGGTTTCTCATGTTTCCAGTTAAAGTGCCACTGAATGTTGACGGGTATGTGGTTACTTTGGTTTGGGTTTCTCATGTTTCCAGTTAAAATGCCACTGAATGTTGACGGGTATGTGGTTACTTTGGTTTGGGTTTCTCATGTTTCCAGTTAAAATGCCACTGAATGTTGACGGGTATGTGGTTATTTTGGTTTGGGTTTCTCATGTTTCCAGTTAAAATGCCACTGAATGTTGACGGGTATGTGGTTACTTTGGTTTGGGTTTCTCATGTTTCCAGTTAAAATGCCACTGAATGTTGACGGGTATGTGGTTATTTTGGTTTGGTTTTCTCATGTTTCCAGTTAAAATGCCACTGAATGTTGACGGGTATGTGGTTACTTTGGTTTGGGTTTCTCATGTTTCCAGTTCAAATGCCACTGAATGTTGACGGGTATGTGGTTACTTTGGTTTGGGTTTCTCATGTTTCCAGTTCAAATGCCACTGAATGTTGACGGGTATGTGGTTACTTTGGTTTGGGTTTCTCATGTTTCCAGTTAAAATGCCACTGAATGTTGACGGGTATGTGGTTACTTTGGTTTGGGTTTCTCATGTTTCCAGTTAAAATGCCACTGAATGTTGACGGGTATGTGGTTACTTTGGTTTGGGTTTCTCATGTTTCCAGTTAAAATGCCACTGAATGTTGACGGGTATGTGGTTACTTTGGTTTGGGTTTCTCATGTTTCCAGTTAAAATGCCACTGAATGTTGACGGGTATGTGGTTACTTTGGTTTGGGTTTCTCATGTTTCCAGTTAAAATGCCACTGAATGTTGACGGGTATGTGGTTATTTTGGTTTGGGTTTCTCATGTTTCCAGTTCAAATGCCACTGAATGTTGACGGGTATGTGGATACTTTGGTTTGGGTTTCTCATGTTTCCAGTTAAAGTGCCACTGAATGTTGACGGGTATGTGGTTATTTTGGTTTGGGTTTCTCATGTTTCCAGTTCAAATGCCACTGAATGTTGACTGGTATGTGGTTACTTTGGTTTGGGTTTCTCATGTTTCCAGTTAAAGTGCCACTGAATGTTGACGGGTATGTGGTTACTTTGGTTTGGGTTTCTCATGTTTCCAGTTAAAATGCCACTGAATGTTGACGGGTATGTGGTTACTTTGGTTTGGGTTTCTCATGTTTCCAGTTAAAATGCCACTGAATGTTGACGGGTATGTGGTTACTTTGGTTTGGGTTTCTCATGTTTCCAGTTAAAGTGCCACTGAATGTTGACGGGTATGTGGTTACTTTGGTTTGGGTTTCTCATGTTTCCAGGTATAATGCCACTGAATGTTGACGGGTATGTGGTTACTTTGGTTTGGGTTTCTCATGTTTCCAGTTAAAATGCCACTGAATGTTGACGGGTATGTGGTTACTTTGGTTTGGGTTTCTCATGTTTCCAGTTAAAATGCCACTGAATGTTGACGGGTATGTGGTTATTTTGGTTTGGGTTTCTCATGTTTCCAGTTAAAATGCCACTGAATGTTGACGGGTATGTGGTTACTTTGGTTTGGGTTTCTCATGTTTCCAGTTAAAATGCCACTGAATGTTGACGGGTATGTGGTTATTTTGGTTTGGGTTTCTCATGTTTCCAGTTAAAATGCCACTGAATGTTGACGGGTATGTGGTTATTTTGGTTTGGGTTTCTCATGTTTCCAGTTCAAATGCCACTGAATGTTGACGGGTATGTGGTTACTTTGGTTTGGGTTTCTCATGTTTCCAGTTAAAATGCCACTGAATGTTGACGGGTATGTGGTTACTTTGGTTTGGGTTTCTCATGTTTCCAGTTAAAGTGCCACTGAATGTTGACGGGTATGTGGTTACTTTGGTTTGGGTTTCTCATGTTTCCAGTTAAAATGCCACTGAATGTTGACGGGTATGTGGTTACTTTGGTTTGGGTTTCTCATGTTTCCAGTTAAAATGCCACTGAATGTTGACGGGTATGTGGTTATTTTGGTTTGGTTTTCTCATGTTTCCAGTTAAAATGCCACTGAATGTTGACGGGTATGTGGTTACTTTGGTTTGGGTTTCTCATGTTTCCAGTTCAAATGCCACTGAATGTTGACGGGTATGTGGTTACTTTGGTTTGGGTTTCTCATGTTTCCAGTTCAAATGCCACTGAATGTTGACGGGTATGTGGTTACTTTGGTTTGGGTTTCTCATGTTTCCAGTTAAAATGCCACTGAATGTTGACGGGTATGTGGTTACTTTGGTTTGGGTTTCTCATGTTTCCAGTTAAAATGCCACTGAATGTTGACGGGTATGTGGTTATTTTGGTTTGGGTTTCTCATGTTTCCAGTTAAAATGCCACTGAATGTTGACGGGTATGTGGTTACTTTGGTTTGGGTTTCTCATGTTTCCAGTTAAAATGCCACTGAATGTTGACGGGTATGTGGTTACTTTGGTTTGGGTTTCTCATGTTTCCAGTTCAAATGCCTCTGCCTCCCATTTGAGGCTTTTATGAATGTATGACTCTTATTCTTGGTAGGACTCTTATGATTCTGCATAAAGATGGAATGGAGGGTCTCACTAACACTGAGGAAATAAAGGCAAGTCTAGCTCACTAAGCAAATATGGAAAATACAAAACAGTTTTGATGGTGTGTATGTCTAATACTCTGCATACAACCTCTCGGCAGAAAGTCCATCGAGCACTCCATTCTGATGAGCTAAAGTCAAGTCGGATGTATCTTTGGAAACATCCTGCAACATCATTACGACTCAAGCAGCTTTTAAAGCCAAAGTTCTGCCATTTCAGTGAAGAGAATGTAAGTATGTTTACATACATTTAATTAAGATATACTGCCCACAAGCACCCTGAACGATTTCTGCTTATGTTCATTGCATTTCTGCATACAAAACATACATGCATGTATATTTAATGTGCATCTTGTCAAAGATATGGCCAAATAATGAATGTGAGAAAACAGAATTGGTAATGTTATTTCATGTGAAACATTGCACCTTTATTTGGTGCTGGTAGTCACTGCTAATGGTCAGTACCACATTTTTGAAAGTTCATTTAGTCTCTTATCCACTTTGCTGTGTCACACATGCAAATATGTGTGCAAAATAATTACTCTGCAAGATTCCCTGTATATGCACCATTGCATACCACTGCAATCACTGCTGTACACTCTTACACATCAGAATCAGAATCAGAATCTCTTTATTTCACCAGGTATGTTAAACATACTAGGAATTTGTCTTAGTGAGAGCAACACATGTATGACATGTAACATGTGCACACTGTTGACAAACATAACTCTAAAAGGTACACTAAACAATAAATAGACTCTGGAATATAGTTAGTACTAGAAAAAAAGAGCGTAGACAAAAAGACATAAATAAGACCATATAAAATGTAAAATATAAAATCTGTACTGTACACATGTGAGTATGAATATGTGAGGATGAATATATATGTATCCAGATGTTCCTGAGGTAGGTTTATGTAAAATATAAGATCTGTACTGTACACATGTGAGTATGAATATGTGAGTATGAATATGTATCCAGATGTTCCTGAGGTAGGTTTATGTTAAATCTGTACTGTACACATGTGAGTATGAATATGTATCCAGATGTTCCTGAGGTAGGTTTATGTTAAATCTGTACTGTACACATGTGAGTATGAATATGTGAGTATGAATATGTATCCAGATGTTCCTGAGGTAGGTTTATGTTAAATCTGTACTGTACACATGTGAGTATGAATATGTGAGTATGAATATGTATCCAGATGTTCCTGAGGTAGGTTTATGTTTAATAATGTTGTAGATAATGTTGCGGATGATGTTAACATTGTACAGCTGTGCAAAATAGCGTAGTGCAAGTGAGCGACATGTCCTGTTCAGTGCAGTTAAGTCCAGTTGGTTCAGTTCAGTGGTTTAAAGACTCAGAGGAGTCCACTGTGGTTAAGGAGAGCTACAGCTCTGGGAAAGAAGCTGTTAGCATGTCGTGTTGTGCTGGTTTTAATGGTCCTTATTCTTCTACCAGAGGGGAGAGTCTGGAAGAGGTGATGTCCAGGATGTGAGGGGTCAGGTGTCATTTTTTGAGCGCGTTTCCTCACCCTGCTGGTGTGGATCTCCTGAAGCGTTGGCAGGTTACATCCAATGATCTTCTCTGCTGATCTGATGATGCGCTGGAGTCTGGCTCTTTCTTTTGAGGTAGAGGAACCAAACCAGGTGGTTATGGATGAGGTGAGGATGGACTCGATGATCGCTGTATAGAACTGGATCATCAGGGTCTGCGGCAGGTCAAATTTCCTGAGCTGTCTCAAGAAGAACATTCTCTGCTGAGCTTTCTTGGTGATGTTGACGGTGTTCCTCTCCCACTTCAGGTCCCTGGATATGGTGGTGCCCATGAACCTGAGTGACTCTACAGTGGAGACTGCAGAGCCATTGATGTAGAGGGGGGATACAGGGGGTGGGTTGCGTCAGAAATCCACCACCATCTCTACAGTCTTGTCTGTGTTTAGCAGCAGGTGGTTGTCGCTGCACCAGGACACCAGCTGATCAACCTCCTTTCTGTAAGCAGACTCATCACTGTTGGCTATGAGGCCCACCAGGGTGGAATCATCCGCAAACTTCAGGGCTGTCCAGGTGCTGAAGGATGAAGTGGAGAGTTAGGTCGACCACGTCATCAACAGATCTGGTTGCTCTGTATGCAAACTGGGGGGTCCAGCAGGGGGTCTGTGATGGTCTTTAGGTGGGCTAAGACCAGGCGTTCAAAGACCTTCATGACTACAGATGTCAGGGCGACAGGTCTGTAATCATTACGTCCAGTGATGGTGGGTTTCTTGGGGACTGGGATGATGGAGGTGGTCTTGAAGCAGGCTGGATCACAACGGAGCTCCAGTGATCTGTTGAAGATGCTGGTGAAGACTGGTGCTAGTTGCTCACAGCAGTGTTTTAGGATGGATGGAGAGACTGAATCAGGTCCCGGGGTTTTCCCTCACCTTATGTCTGCTGAAGAGCCTGTGGACGTCCTGCAGGCTGATGGTGAGACAAGCTGGGGGTGGAGGTGTGAGAGCCAGCGTGGAGGAGGAGGGGGGTTGATGATGGGGTGAGAGAGTCTGCTGATTGTCTATTGTTTGAAATCTGCAGAAGAACTCGTTCAGTTCGTTGGTGAACTGTCGGTGGTTCAGGAGGTTTTTCTCACCTTGTAGCCAGTGAGAAGCTGAAGACTGTTCCAGGCTGACGATGGGTCGTTAGCTGTGATGTGGTTATTCATCTGCTCTGAGAACTTTCTTTTCGCTGCTTTACCCCTTTCTCCAGTCTGTACTTGGCTTTTTTCTCGCCCTCCTTCTCTCGCCTAAGCTGTTTCAGTTCTATAGAAAACCAGGGTTTGCTGTTACTGTGTTTAAGACGTGTTCTGGTTGAAATACAGCTGTCTTCACAGAAGCTCATGTATGACGTCACAGCATCTGTGTATTCGTCCAGTCCGTCTGTCGCCTCCTCAAACACAGCCCAGTTTGTGGATGTAAAGCAGCCCTGCAGCTTCTCTGTGTCTCCACTGGTCCACCTCTTCACTGTTGTAACGGCCGGCTTGTTGGTTTTGAGTTTCTGCCGGTACGTGGGAATGAGATGAACGAGGCTGTGATCGGAGAGCCCGAGAGCGGCGCGCACAACAGCGTGATAGGCATTCTTGATGCTTGTGTAGCATTTGTCCAGCGTGTTGCCTTCACGTGTAGCACACGCGATGTGTTGCCTGTACTTGGGCATCTCCTTCGTGAGGTTAGCGCTGTTAAAGTCCCCCAGGGTGATCAGCAGCCAGTCTGGATGATCTCTCTCTAGTTCCATTATCTGTTCAGATGAGTCTGGATGATCTCTCTCTAGTTCCATTATCTGTTCAGATGAGTCTGGATGATCTCTCTCTAGTTCCATTATTTGCGGAAACTTGTTCGCAACGCTGCTCTTACAGACAGAGACTTTGATGAATCCACGTACGCAGCAGTCGGTGTGTGCGGGAGAGTTAAAAAGATTGAGTATTAATCTTTTTACACGAGTATTGCTCCAAATCAATAGCAGCGTTGGTATCGATATTTGGATCGATCCGCCCACCTCTACCTACCATCACCATCGGACATTACAGACCACAGGTTTCCTTATTCTCAATATCAGCATCGGGCGTTTAGTGGAGTTGCGCCTATTGTCGTGTTGGTGTTTGGAAGTGTTGGACTACTGGTTGACCTGTAAGTACTTAACTTAGTAATACGTACCACTAACACATTTTAACCAAATCTTAACCACACTATTTTGTTCGTTCCGTTACCTCACGGTTGAATCTCGTGTCTTGACTAAGTTGGTGGAAAATTCCATGTGTTAAAGTGTTTTTATAATGGATGTTGTAGCGCTAACTAACCCAGCCAGATAACGTAGCTACTTATTTGATACTATACGAATATAATTATATTTGGTTCTTTTGTTTAGTAGCTCAGTGGTTCCTGTTACAAAGATAAAAGCTTATATGCTAGTTATGTTGTACGGTTTTATTACTGTAGCTTTAATGTACGAATTAATTGATTTTATGCTGTTATAGTGGATGTATTGTAATGTTACATACATTTGATTTAGTTTGGTTATTCATTGGAGTGTTTTTACGTTTACGTACTGTTTTACGTACAGTGCTGTGGTTCGGTCTAAATCCTGATTGGAACTTTTCATGGATACTATTTGATTGGAGATAATGGTATAACTGAATGTAAACTGCTTTTTTCTAGAATTTTAGAGATAAATGGGAGATTAGAAATTGGTCTATAGTTGGCTAGAATCTGCGGATCGAGATTCTGTTTTTTAATCAAGGGTCTAATTACGCGCATTTTAATTGTTTGGGCACATATCCTAGGTTAAGGGAACTGTTAATCATATTAAGCAAGGGCCCTGTAATAGTTGGGAGTAGGTCTTTGAATAGACGGGTTGGAACTGGGTCTAATATACATGATGTAGGCTTAGACGAACGAATTAGTGTTTTGAGCTCTTTTTGTGATATAGGATCGAAGACATTTAGCTCAGTAATATTTTCGGATGCGTAGTTACTAATACCTATACTACTGGGGTTGGATTGGAGGTTAGGCTGTGATGTAGGCCTATTATGACTCTGTAGTCGGATAATATCTATGTTATTACTAAAAAAGTTAAAAAATTCATCACAAGTGTGTGTAAGTGCCGTATTAGAACTAGTGTCATTGATATTTCTTGTTAGTTTTGATACAGTCGCGAAGAGAAATCTAGGGTTATTTTTGTTGTTTTCTATTAGTGTCGAATAATATGAGGCTCTAGCTTTTATTAGGGCATGTTTATATTTGACTACGGCGTCTTTCCGTGCGATTCTAAACACTTCTAGTGAGGTGGATCTCCATTTGCGCTCCGCTGCTCGAGCTGCCTGTTTTAGAAGACGAGTGTGGTCGTCATACCATGGTGCAAGCTTTTCTCCCTAATTAATTTTGTTTTAACTGGAGCTACACTGTAGAACATATTCCACAAATATTCTATTTGCAAGCAAACAACGTTATTTTCAAACGAAAACAGTGACTTACAAATACAAAATGCGATAGTTGTAAATTCATATGTGACGTTCAAGCAAATGCACAGCAACTTTCTAATACATCACACTACACGCACAAATACGTACGTACAAAATATGTCCTTTGTGGATCATGTGACTTTTTGCACACTTTTAACAGGAGTGCTTTCTAAAGAGGCCAACATCATTTTCACCTTCAATCTACCTGGAAACATGGCACAATGAGTAATCGTGTGCACAGGTGAATTTTCTGTGATATGTTGGTGCTGCCCATAGATTAATTCTCTGATGCACAATAATTTAAAAGATCAAATCACACTGCTGGAACTCATAAGGAGCTTCAACAGACCAAAGCAGCTCTGCAGCACCATGAGAGAGAAAGGAAGGAAAAGAACAACTTTGAAAATAATGTTGATGAACCATACAAAATAAAAGTCCCTATAGACTGGCACATAGAGTGACACTGAACAAAACAGAGAGAGACACGTATCACAACATAGACAAATGTTTTCATTTTAGTGAAGTAAGGAAGCCTAGCACTGTCACCTGATGGTCTTTAGCATGAATGTCTTTAGAATTAATGTCTTTAGCATTATGCAGAGCCCAAATGGTTCTTTGTCATGATTGCAAATTCATTGTGAGAAGAAGATGAAACAATGTCTTTTTCCTCTAGGAATTAATGCTATCCACTTTCCTCAACAGGTAAACTTTACCTACATAAACACATTTATCTGTGAGGAGTATGTCAGACTGCTGAAATCAGTAAACATGGAAAAGGAGAAAAGCTACAACTGCTTAGAGTGTGGGAAGAGTTTTACTCAACAGAGTTATCTCAACGTACATCAGCGCATTCACCCAGGAGAGAAGCCATATTACTGCTCAGAGTGTGGGAAGAGTTTTACTACACAGAGAAGTCTTCAACGACACCAGCGCATTCACACAGGAGATAAGCCATATCACTGCTCAGAGTGTGGGAAGAGTTTTACCACACAGAGTCATCTCAACGTACACCAGCGCATTCACACAGGAGAGAAACCATATCACTGCTCAGAGTGTGGGAAGAGTTGTACTACACAGGGAAATCTCAAGAAACACCAGCGCATTCACACAGGAGAGAAGCCATATCACTGCTCAGAGTGTGGGAAGAGTTTTACTCAACAGAATAGTCTCAAAACACACCAGCGCATTCACACAGGAGAGAAGCAATATTACTGCTCAGAGTGTGGGAAGAGTTTTACTACACAGAGAAGTCTTCAACTGCACCAGCGCATTCACACAGGAGAGAAGCCATATCACTGCTCAGAGTGTGGGAAGAGTTTTACTACACAGAGTCATCTCAACGTACACCAACACATTCACACAGGAGAGAAACCATATCACTGCTCAGAGTGTGGCAAGAGTTTTACTACACAGGGAAGTCTTCAACTGCACCAGCGCATTCACACAGGAGAGAAGCCATATCACTGCTCAGAGTGTGGGAAGAGTTTTACTAAACAGAGTCATCTCAACGTACACCAGCGCATTCACACAGGAGAGAAGCCATATCACTGCTCACAGTGTGGGAAGAGTTTTACTACACAGGGAAGTCTCCAGCAACACCAGCACATTCACACAGGAGAGAAGCCATATCACTGCTCAGAGTGTGGGAAGAGTTTTACTACACAGAGGAGTCTTCAACTGCACCAGCACATTCACACAGGAGAGAACAGATATCACTGCTCAGAGTGCGGGAAGAGTTTTACTACACAGTCATCTCAACATACATCAGCGCATTCACACAGGAGAGAAACCATATCTCTGCTCAGAGTGTGGGAAAAGTTTTACTACACAGGGAAATCTCCAGCAACACCAGCGCGTTCACACAGGAGAGAAGCCATATCACTGCTCAGAGTGTGGGAAGAGTTTTACTACACAGAGTCATCTCAACGTACACCAGCACATTCACACAGGAGAGAAACCACATCACTGCTCAGAGTGTGGGAAGAGTTTTACTACACAGAGTCATCTCAACGAACACCAGCGCATTCACACAGGAGAGAAGCCATATCACTGCTCAGAGTGTGGGAAGAGTTTTACTACACAGAGTCATCTCAACGAACACCAGCGCATTCACACAGGAGAGAAACCATATCACTGCTCAGAGTGTGGGAAGAGTTTTACTGCACAGGGAAATCTCCAGCAACACCAGCACATTCACACAGGAGAGAAGCCATATCACTGCTCACAGTGTGGGAAGAGTTTTATTAAACACAGTCATCTCCATGAACACCAGCACATTCACACAGGAGAGAAGCCATTTCACTGCTCAGAGTGTGGGAAGAGTTTTACTAATAGGGCTGGGTATTGATTCCAATTCCAAGAATCGATCTGATTCTGAAGATTAAGAATTGATTTATTTCGATTTAATCGATTCAATCCAATTCGGGGTTTAGTGTTATTAAAAATGTATTTGAGCTGTTTCCTGACTGTGTACAGGAGCAACATGTTAAAACTAGTATTATATCGATATTAATCAGCAAATAGTTACTGGTAGTTGGTACAGGGTACCCGCGGGTCCTTAAAAAGTCTTAAATTTAGTTTTCCATATTCAAGGCCTAAAAATGTCTTAAAATGTCTGGAATTTTATGAGGGGAGGCATTAAATTATTATAAGTGTGTGTTGTTCAGTTGTTCTGGCGCGATGTGTACTTTGCCGAATCTAGCGCTAATGCAGAAAATAACCGCTCCAGGGTCCTAGTGCTAGATTCCTAGCGTTGGAGTATACGGCCTCAACAACGTCAACAATTTTCGTTCGCCACACCCCCCCCCCCCCCGGCACACACCTGCATCCCCAGTAATAGTATTGTTTTTTCTTGTTAGAGGTATTAAAAAGGTCTTAAAAGTCATTGAATTTGAGATTTTAAAATGTCCAGATACCCTGTTGGTAGTTACTGATGACTGGAAGACTGGTGAAAAGGTTATTCATAAATCTACCTTCAAGAAAGGTAATCCAGGACAATAAACAGAGGACATCTTTGAGGTGTCTATATCTGCAACAGTGGACTCCTACTGGGACACTAACCAGTGCATTATTATTATGATTGAAATAATTAAGAATTCACCTAAAAGCTGTTGCTACCAAATGCATTTTTATTTTAAAAGTGCTCACACTTAATAAACTGAAAGTATAAAATGTAAACGTGTATTTTTCTTTAAAGTGAGAACATTGATCTATATTACTGGATTGGACATCGCCTGTTGCCGCTATAGCTAGCAATGCGTCGCCCTCGGAACCATTACTATTGAGTCATGTCAGCAAAGCAGTGTAGTTCCTATGTGGGATGTGCATCCATCTGTCACAAAAACAGTCCTAGCGCCCTTATTTCTTATTCGATTTTTATAAAATATGGCTTAAATTAAAGGTGAAAATATTGCCGATGTTGTGATATGTAAAACTTAAATAAATAAAAAAATTTATAAGCAGTCTGGGAATTTTTCAATTTAGGTAAAATTTTAACAAAACCCTGCATAAAGCCCTTTTCTTTCACCTGGCTAAAACTAAATATAGATAAGTTTTAATTACGATCACAATTCTGATATTGAAAGTCAAATTTATGAGTTTATCTCTTTATTTGTCAACTCTACCCGTTACAGCTGTAGTTTTTGTCACGGTGAGGCGGCCCCCTACCGGCCGCCTCCTTCCACAGCGGCTGTTGTTGTTGTTGTTTGGTGAAGTCATCTGCGTCCCTCAGGTGGGCGGAGCCCGTGATCCGTCTCACCTGAGGGTCGTTTGTTTGCCTATATATGTCTTGTCTTTGTACCAGCCGGCTTGTTGGTTTTGAGTTTCTGCCGGTACGTGGGAATGAGGTGAACGAGGCTGTGATCGGAGAGCCCGAGAGCGGCGCGCGCAACAGCGTGATAGGCATTCTTGATGCTTGTGTAGCATTTGTCCAGCATGTTGCCTTCACGTGTAGCACACGCGATGTGTTGCCTGTACTTGGGCATCTCCTTCGTGAGGTTAGCGCTGTTAAAGTCCCCCAGGGTGATCAGCAGCCAGTCTGGATGATCTCTCTCTAGTTCCATTATCTGTTCAGATGAGTCTGGATGATCTCTCTCTAGTTCCATTATCTGTTCAGATGAGTCTGGATGATCTCTCTCTAGTTCCATTATCTGTTCAGATGAGTCTGGATGATCTCTCTCTAGTTCCATTATCTGTTCAGATGAGTCTGGATGATCTCTCTCTAGTTCCATTATCTGTTCAGATAAGTCTGGATGATCTCTCTCTAGTTCCATTATCTGTTCAGATGAGTCTGGATGATCTCTCTCTAGTTCCATTATCTGTTCGGCCAGCTGTCTCTGCGCGTCGCTGGTGCACGCGCTCGGCGTAATGTACACGCCGGCCAGAACGAAGGAGCTGAATTCTCTGAGAGAGTAAAACGGCCGACAGTAAATGAAGAGAGACTCCAGATGAGGAGAGCATGATGTTAACAGTACTGTAGTGTATTTACACCAGCGCTCATTGATGTAGAAGCAGATTCCTCCTCCCCTGCTCTTCCCGCTCCGCTCCACGTCTCTGTCCGCTCTCAGCAGCTGGAAGCCCGGTACGTCCAGCCCGCTGTCCGGGATCAGCTCGTTCAGCCAGGTCTCCGTGAAGCAGAGGGCAGAAGCAGAGGAGAACTCCTTGTTGGTCCGGTGGAGCAGGAGTAGTTCCTCAGTTTTGTTGCTGAGAGATGGGAGGTTGGAGAGGAATAATGACGGTAGAGGTGTGCGAGGCCCGCGCAGCCTGAGACGTACGAGCGAGCCCGCACGTCTGACCCTTCGTCTGCACCTCCAGCGTCTCCTTGCTAGTCCCAGCAGCATCAGCGCGGCCATTGTTAAGATTTCCACACACTCTGAAGGTACTTGAATAAATTCCGCCATAAAGTCAGGAGAAATGTTGTCCCTGATGGTTAGTAACTGTTCTCTGTTCCAGCTGACCGAGTTTGACATACAATAGACAACATTAATTAACAAAAACAAACACAACACGGAGGAGCTCGTCACCGTGGCTGCCATCCTGCAATCATGTTTTGAAGCTAGACTGTAAATCTGTCCCTCCTACTGTTAGGTTAGTAAACCTGTTAATACAGTGACGGTGTCAAAATTAAAGTCACCCACAGCAACTCAACTTCCGAAGAAATATAAAAGATGCTGTGATGGTATCATTCCTAACCTCTATTGCCCCATTCCAGCCCCTCTTCCAAGTGATTTTTGCAGTTTGCTCATGACCTTACAGAGAACCTTTCTGCTATTGGAAGCACGTCTCAAATGGTCCAGCTACTTCAAGCACCAGCCAGACATCCAGTGGATAAAGTTGCAACAGAGTTTGGAGACCTGCCCTGTGGATCACTGTTGACTTGCCAATCCCACAACCTCAGGGTTGCCAACTCTCACGCATTGAGCATGAGACACACGCATTTGACCGTTTTCACACGCTCTCATGCCACACTTCCGATATCTCACGCCGAAAAAAAAATCCAGTTTATTTACCTCTGATCCACATATATGATTCAATGAGTTACTAGTTCGCTCTGATGCCAACCACCGGTGATCGACAGATCACGATTTGTGTCCATTTTACGTTCACCCCCCCCCCCCCCATCCCCGCTCAACAACTTAAGTTCGCCACCCCCCCAACAATTTTACACTCGCCACCTCCTCCAGGTTAAAATCTCACTCCAAGCGAACGTCAAAAGTTGGCAACCCTGCAACCTGCCCACCACTACAATCACTGACCCTCACCCACTGTTTCCTCTGCCACCACAGCCATGTAATTACACCACTGCTTTAAATGAAAATGAGAGTATAACTACTACTGTGGCATGACTGTCACCCTCTCTGATGCACAGTTACTGGAGATGGAAACAAGGGACCAGAGCACAAACAAGACCTGGCACAGTGTCCACTCCCAGCATCTGAACTCATCTGTTTTCAAAAAGATTGTTTCTAGAATTGCAGACTTTGACTGCTTAGTGACAAATATGCAAAGACAGGAAATGCCTGTGCAGACCCTGGCAATGAAAAGGGGCCTAGAGGTGGAACCCATTGTAGCTTCAGAGTATGAACAAGTAACAGGTAATCACACATGACCTTGTGGCTTCATCATAAATCCTCATGCCCCCCCCATTTAGGTGCCTCACCTGATCGTAAGGTGGTTGACAATTCTGGGCTTCTTCAGGGGCTTCTGGAGATAAAGTGTCCAAATGTGGACACTTTTGTTGAGTGCAGTTACCTGTCTGCAGGCCCAGATGGCACTTTTGCTCTTAACCCTTTAATGTCCACACCAAGAAAAAAATCAATGGATTTTTTTTTGTGTGTTTTTATGTATGTTTGGGGGCAGTAATAAAAACAACATTTCATTCTTTTTCACAGACCTTACAGTTTTTTAAAAATATGCCTCTACCAAACGGTTGAGATGGCAGTTTATGGTAAAAACCAGAACACAAGCAACATAAAAACTTTTTGGAAATGCAATATCATGGTACATTTTTAACTTGTGTAACATTTAAAATAGACAATTTTAAATAAAATAGACAATCATATGAGCTGTGGTGCAATAGCAGCAATGTTTTTTTCTGCATTTCTGTCAGCTTATCGGTGGTATGCTGTGAAGCATTGCTGGTTTCCATTTAGACACAAAAAAACATTGCACTTCTCACACTTCCATCTCGATACACCCTTTGGACATAGACTGCACCGTCCACGCTTGTCACTATGGAGTGGCATGTGTCCACAGTGGTCATGGCGCACATCTGGTTGTGGTTCTGAGGGTCGTGGGATGTAGCGTTTTCTCATCATCAGTGGTGGAGAGCAGGATGGTGGTCGGCCAGCCTTGGATGTGGTCTTGTTGACTTGCTTCAATGTGTGAGCAACTGCCAGCCGGAATCTTTTGAGAGGCATTGGTTTCTCTTTCAGTACCTCACAGTCTCTCTTGTAGACCAGCCAGGAATTTGAGATGCACAGGTCAATGATGTATCCAAACAGGGGGAAGTACCATCGCCGTGACTTTGCAGGGGTCTTGTACATGTGTACCAGCATGTCAGAAAGATCAATGCCTCCCATATGTTGGTTGTAGGCATGAATAAGCGATGGGCAAGGGACAGCAATCTTTGCTCTGTGAACTTTGCTCCATCGTTTGACAGATGAAAGAGGTGTGATCCCACAGGCATTGCTGAGAAGATTGACACATTTGTTGTCAAGCCATTTCACTGTGATCACTCCATCAGAAGCCCTGTAATCAAAACCTCCACGTCCTTTCTTCTTCAGCTGCTGGTCTGTTATCAAAGGTATCCCACTTATGCGGTTTGATCGTACAGTCCCAATGAACTTGACACCCAAGTTTGCATGCAGGTTCTGGATCAAGGTAAGACTGGTGAAATAGTTGTCACAGAAGACAACTGACAGTCGTGGTTGCACTATGGTTTTGCACAACACCGTCACCAGTTTGGCTCCTAGAGGTAGCTCCTGCTCCTGCTCACTGAGGACAGTGTTGAAAAATGTGGATGCCCCTTGGTAGAGCAGTAGGTCATGGATGATCCCAGATGAACTGGCCCTGCAGAACAATTTAAAGCCCCACTTGTCTGGTTTGTTGGCAATATACTGGCGGAGAGTGCCAGCCCTTGTACCTTTATATGCCACCATGACTTCATCAATGCTGTGTTTGTACGTAGATGGGATGAGGAGACACTGTTCACGAAGCATCTCAAAAAGCGGCCGGATTTTGAAAAATCGGTCAGGACTGTCATTCCATTGCTGATTATCATTAAAATGAATGAACTGACGTAACAGCCTAAATCTTCTCCTTGTCATGATATCAGCTATCACACTGAAACGTGACTCATGATGCCAGTAGTCCTCAATAGATGGGAAGCTGAATACACCCATGAATAGTAGTACTGCCAAGAACTCTTCAATTTCTTTTGGGCTAGTCTTGATTGGATCTCCCAGCTCTTGGGCAGAGTACAGATTGGTCTGTTGAGCAATATGTTCAATCATCTTGTCAGTGAAGAGAGTTTTGAAATACTGGTAGGGCGTCTTTAGAGCATCAGGGGGCTCGAACCTTGAATCAGGAACCTGGAAAGCCTCAATGTCCTCATGTTTCCAGATTTTCTCCCTGCCTTTGTTTAGGGATGGGGATGAAGAAGACTCACCATTGTCTTCTGGCTCTTCCACTGAAACTGTTTTTAGGGTGTTTTTCCCTTTTCTCTTCTTCTTCTGGAGTGGCGGTTTAGAAGAGCTTATTGAGGGAAAATCGTCCTCATCTAAAGATTCAAAAGATGTTGCCCCAGCATCTTCTGCTTGCATAGGTGCATAATCAGGATCTCCTATTTGGTCATCTTCATCACTTAAATCAATATCAAAGTCTTGAGGATTTTCTGGTATAAAAGCCAGAACGGTCCGTGGTCGTGCACCATAAAAGGTTTTAGTGTCCATCTGTTATTTATACAACAAAACACAAAATAAGTTAGAAATAATATAGTCTCAGTAGTTATATGTAATATGTCTAGTAATATGTTGGTATACCACTTATCTCACTTATTACCATTAGTAGTACTATATCCACATATTCACTCTAGATCTACTGTATTTACAGTAATATTATTCGGTTAGCATAGCTACCATTAAAAATCAAGTAATCTTACACATTATACATATATATCTGCAGTACTTTGTTAGTATTCTACATATGTAAATTCATACCATACTATTACTAGTAGTATTTCCACATATTTATTCTAGATCTTCAGTATTTGAGGTAATGCTAATAAGGTCTAGCAATCAGCAATTAGCATTGTTAATTTTACCATAAACGGACAAATCAACCATATGGTAACGCATGTTTTTCAAAAATTATTTTACCCATATAAGACTTTTCTTTATTGTATAATGTTACATAATTCTGTTCTTCAAAGCCTCTAAAACTATAATATTACTTACAAATATGCTTACTTTGGAAAATTCCACCAAAATCGATCCTCATCTGAAGTGTGATTTACTTGTTGGTACTTTTCTCTATGGACGATAGCTAAAAGCGCCCATTATTAACAGCCACAGTGACCTCTGGTGGATTTTTTTTAGTATAACATATGTCTACCGATTGGTAGAGATGGCACAATCAGGTTGAGCTAAATTCAACACGAACTCTAAAAGAAACAGTGACTCAAAATGTAGTCTACCAAACGGTTGAGCAGGACGTTAATGCAACCATGACTACTATTACCAGGTAATGGGGCAGATGGGCATCACTGGAATGAAGTGGTGTGATCTTTTTGTTCACTGTACCAAAGACAATCACCTGGAGCAGATCCACTCTGATGGCAAGATATCAGAGTCTATGAAAACTAAACTGGATATGTTCTTCTTTGAATATTTTCTGCCTGGCCTGTGCAGATAAGGAGACTATAAAGGAAGGAAGCACACATAAATTTGGCATTGTTCCTTAAGAAAACTACTGTTAATAGGTAAATGTTTCTGTAATATGACAGTTTTAAAAATTGATTTTAAAAAGTGAGAGAATGTCATGACCATAAAAATGTCAGAACCATAAAAAAAACTAAGAATGATTTTTAGAAAATTAGTACATTGTTTTTATTGGTTCACAATGAGCAAAAATGTGTTACATTAATTTTTTTATTTTATTAATTAATTTATTTTTTATTTGTAACACATTAAATGTGTTACAAATAATTTCATTATTAACAAAAAAATGCACATCAATAAAAGTTGAGCTGAATAAATGTTTGAAGGTTTGTTACTCAGTGGAAGAATAATTTTCCAGCAATTCAAAGTCCAGTATGGCCAATAAAAATAATACTGAATTTGTAAAATATACTTCATGGTTGTACTATGCATGTTAACATTTAATAATACACTTTGAATATGTTACCTCATAATTAAAAAAGAGGTCCCTGAAAATGGGTAAGTAGAGCACAAACACAGCTGGTTAACTGAACCACACAGGGAAAGGGGCAGAACTCCGAGCAATTTCTTGCGTGTATGTAATTTCTTTCTTTACTAAATTGCCACATGGCCCCAAGAATGTAAGAATTACAAGTTTCACACGAATGTTACTGAGGAGGTCTTTGATAAGAAACCCTTTATCTGCAATTACTTCATCTCCTGGTTCAATTAGGCTCAGAATGCCAGACTCTGTGGTAATTTCTTTATCTGAGATGAAGCCTGTGTACAGCTTGCTGACTAGACTAATTGACCCTAAAGGATTAATACCAATCAGTGACTTTAGTGTGGTGGAACCTTTATAATGGGAGTATGTGACAGTGTTGAGAACCTTTGAGCTTGCAGTTTGGATGTAGATCTCTGTACAGTCTAGTATCACTCATGCTTTGGGGAATGTCTGTTTAAAGGAGGGTGGGATCAGTTCATCTACAGACTCTCTACTTGGCCATATTGGTAACGTACCAAGCATAGAGTACAGGTAATTGCACCATGTTATACAAACCCTGCTGACTGTTGCTTGCAATACATTAAAGTGCTTTGATAATAGTGTTATGGATTACCAGACTTTACTTCATGCACTGCATCAACTCGTTATGGGCTTAGACCATTATTTTGTTTACATAATAAAGATAAAATGTTTCAAATATTCCAATAACCTTTCAAATCAAATATTGTAATGAGTAATACATTCATTGACAAATTAATTCATCATTTGCAGCTCTGTACGTCTCTGGTAACTCACATTTCTTTCTCATGCAGATTTGTAATGTGCAATTCTTCCTTTTCCTCATAAAAGTCACAAGTTGAACTAAAATATTGACAAACATAAATAAATTATGAATAAAGTGATCGCAGTAGCTCCCATCTGTGTAAGTCTTAAAACTGCATGTACTTACATTGGTTCCCCTTCTGATGATGTTGCTCTTATCCTAGTGATACAAACAGGGTCCCTGCACACACATTAGAATTGGGAATTAAGGCCAGTCATTTTTATTTTTTATATTCTTCAAGCTGGAACACAAATGATTTAACTAATTTTGGGTGACCTTTACCTCTGGATGCGTTCTATTGTCCTTCTGGTTGACACCATGTAAACAAGGTAGGCACACTGCCGGTTTTCAGTTTGTTTAATCCAGTAAGCGATCTTACTATGCAGTCCTTTGAAAAGTGTTTGGAGCACACTTTTCTGTAATCTGTAATCTGAAATGAGATACATGGTAACATGAACAAACAGCAAGCATATATCGATCTTCCAATTTGTTATGGTTGAAAACCCGCAGTCTGTATGCCACGGCTAGCCAAGTTATCCATTCTAGGTTAGATTGCTGTCCTACGTACAAACTAGTTATTAACCTTCTTAAACAGATTTTTTTGAAGATTATTATCTGTATCATTATCTGCCATTACCCGTATCATTGTCTGGAGATTATTATCAGGGTAAGCTCGTGCTAACTTAGACACTATTTAATGTTTTTTTTAATTATTATTTTGCATTTGCTAGCTAGCTATGACCAACACAATGTCAATACAGTGTCAACACAGTTTGTGTAGTGTGTGGATATACTCCTTGAGGTATCATCTTCCCATCACTAAATTACAGCCTGCCACACAACAATGACCAACACAGTGTCAATACAGTGTCAACACAGTTTGTGTAGTGTGTGGATATACTCCTTGAGGTATCATCTTCCCATCACTAAATTACAGCCTGCCACACAACAATGACCAACACAGTGTCAATACAGTGTCAACACAGTTTGTGTAGTGTGTGGATACACTCCTTGAGGTATCATCTTCCCATCACTAAATTACAGCTGCCACACAACAATATGCCACAGCAGCACTGAACTAGCTGCACCGCTCCTGCAGCTCCGCACGACACTTCCGGGATTCTTCCCACCACAGCCTCGTTTTCGTGCAGGAATTTATCAAAATGGCAACTAGCATGAAATAAACGAATTAAAATAAATCACTGAATTTAACTCACACAGTCTCAATCAGTCACTCTAACATATTTATAGTATATATATATTTTTCTCTCCCACAACGTTATTATTTTACAGCTTCAAAAACAGGTATTATGCAAAGTACGCGATGACGCCATTTTGTGACTTTTAGGATAGCCAATAGCGTCTTTCCTTACTGAGGAGTTGGCAACTTTTACGTTTTCTTGTAAACTTAAAAAACGTGTATTATGTTATTTAAATAACATTTAAAGAACATTTTGATCTCTAAACGGTAGCAGTCTTAAGGGTGAATTTATTGGATTTATATTTCCTGGTCGGAAAACGTAAGCGACACGTAGGAGTAGTTGGATTAGATGCAGCTCCTCCCCCTGGACCGACCAAAAGAAACTATGGACGGTGGGAGGAGTTGGATCTAGATCTAGCTCCACCCCCTGGACTTTTGCTTCTGCAGATACGGATACTTGTTGGCAACGCTGCTCTTACAGACAGAGAAGAGACTTTGATGAATCCACGTACGCAGCAGCAGTCGGTGTGTGCGGGAGAGTTAAAAAGATTGAGTATTAATCTTTTTACACGAGTATTGCTCCAAATCAATATCAGCGTTGGTATCGATATTTGGATCGATCCGCCCACCTCTACCTACCATCACCATCGGACATTACAGACCACAGGTTTCCTTATTCTCAATATCAGCATCGGGCGTTTAGTGGAGTTGCGCCTATTGTCGTGTTGGTGTTTGGAAGTGTTGGACTACTGGTTGACCTGTAAGTATTTAACTTAGTAATACGTACCACTAACACCTTTTAACCACATCTTAACCACACTATTTTGTTCGTTCCGTTACCTCACGGTTGAATCTCGTGTCTTGACTAAGTTGGTGGAAAATTCAATGTGTTAAAGTGTTTTTATAATGGATGTTGTAGCGCTAACTAACCCAGCCAGATAACGTAGCTACTTATTTGATACTATACGAATATAATTATATTTGGATCTTTTGTTTAGTAGCCCAGTGGTTCCTGTTACAAAGATAAAAGCTTATCTAGTTATATTATGCGGTTTTATTACTGTAGATTTAATATTTGATTTAGTTTGGTTATTCATTGGAGTGTTTTTACGTTTAGGTGAAATCATACAGATATATACTGGTGTACTTTTCCTAAGCACAATAACAACATTTGGGAGAAGCTTTGACGCCCCCTCAGGAACTCCTTTAGAAAATGTTTACTGTGTATTGTCTCCCCACCCCCGCATTGAAATGTAATTTACGCACTTGGTTTCTAATTATTTTCCCATTGTTAATCGGTTTCTCTTTTTGTAAATATCCACCACACGATATAAAATGATCTTTAAAGGAATCTAGTCTTGTAAATAGTCACCCTGCAAGATCCTTTGTCTTTTTCAAATTAGTATCTATATTTCAGAGCAAATAAAATAAATGATGGGAATAACATGTATTATTTTAGGCTTGCATGTTAATGTTGTCACCCTGAGTGCATGTAGTCTTGGTAAAGGTCGTAGTGATCTGTGGGATCAGCATTTGAGTTTTCAACCCATCTGTCATTTTCTCCAGTTGTTTGTACATTGTTATTTATCAGTGACAGACAATATGAGATCAAATGTACATTTTACTAAAACGTTATGTTGGTGTTTATAGGAAGTTATGCTGTAGTGCAGGCATGTCCAAAGTTCGGACCAGGTGACAATATGCAGCCTGCCAGCACAGTATAAAATGCCCTTTTACAAAAAAGCTATTTTATATTTCACTAGAAGATGGCAGTAGATCTCGCCTATACTGTAGATCTCAAACACCTTTTACAGATACACTGTAAAAATGACATGGCATTTAATATGAAATGGCACAGAGATCTATGTTGAGAAACAGTTTGAATAAAGTAGATGTGTTAGATCTACACCACGTGTGCATGTACATGTTTTCTATTTTAATAAATGTGAAGTGTGGAATTTTAATTATTTCATTCCAATCATTTTCAGTCCAACAAAAATGTTGAAGAAGTTGTCTTAACAGTGAGAGATTTGAGATCTTCTGAAGAGGTGAGTTATATTTTAAACCTGTGACTGATACATTTCTCAGTATAATCCAGATAATTAAGCAACAGTTTAAAGCACACACACAGCCTACAGGTAGCCTGTATGCCCAATTGTACCTTTTGGATTTGAATACATAATGCAGCCTTTTTTGTTTTTGGGTCTTTGAACAGACTCCCAATCTCATTATACACACACAGGCTGGGTTATACATCCTTTAACACAGTATCTCTCAATCTCATTATACACACACAGGCTGGGTTATACATCCTTTAACACAGTATTAACACAGTATCTCCCAATCTCATTATACACACACAGGCTGGGTTATACATCCTTTAACACAGTATTAACACAGTATCTCCCAATCTCATTACACACAGGCTGGGTTATACATCCTTTAACACAGTATCTCCCAATCTCATTACACACACAGGCTGGGTTATACATCCTTTAACACAGTATTAACACAGTATCTCCCAATCTCATTATACACACAGGCTGGGTTATACATCCTTTAACACAGTATTAACACAGTATCTCTCAATCTCATTATACACACACAGGCTGGGTTATACATCCTTTTACACAGTATTAACACCGCATCTCCCAATCTCATTATACGCACAAAGACTGGGTTATAGACCCTTCTGAACAGGACAGTAACTCTGCTATGGGGTTATAATGCTGCCCAATCATTGTAAACAAACAGAACATATTCCACAAATATACTATTTGCAAGCAAACAACGTGATTTTCAAATGAAAACAGTGACTTACAAATACAAAATGTGATAGTTGTAAATTCATATGTGACGTTCAAACAAATGCACAGCAACTTTCCAATACATCACACTACACGTACAAATACGTACGTACAAAATATGTCCTTTGTAGATCATGTGACTTTTTACACACTTTTAACAGGAGTGCTTTCTAAAGAGGCCATCATCATTTTTACCTTCAATCTACCTGGAAACATGGCACAATGAGTAATCGTGTGCACAGGTGAATTTTCTGTGATATGTTGGTGCTGCCCATAGATTAATTCTCTGATGCACAATAATTAAAAAGATCAAATCACACTGCTGGAACTCATAAGGAGCTTCAACAGACCAAAGCAGCTCTGCAGCACCATGAGAGAGAAAGGAAGGAAAAGAACAACTTTGAAAATAAAGTTGATGAACCCTACAAAATAAAAGTACCTATAGACTGGCACATAGAGTGGCACTGAACCAAACAGAGAGAGACACGTATCACAACATAGACAAATGTTTTCATTTTAAGTAAGGAAGCCTAGCACTGTCTCCTGATGGTATTTAGCATGAATGTCTTTAGCATTATGCAGAGCCCAAATGGTTATTTGTCATGATTGTTTCATCTTCATCTCACAATGAATTTGCAATGTCTTTTTCCTATAGGAATCAATGCTGTAAACGTTACCTACATAAACACATTTATCTGTGAGGAGTATGTCAGACTGTTGAAATCAGTAAACATGGAAAAGGAGAAAAGCTACAACTGCTTAGATTGTGGAAAGAGTTTTACTAAACACAGTCATCTCCAGCAACACCAGCACATTCACACAGGAGAGAAGCCATATCACTGCTCAGAGTGTGGGAAGAGTTTTACTACACAGGGAAATCTCCAGCAACACCAGCGCATTCACACAGGAGAGAAGCCATATCACTGCTCAGAGTGTGGGAAGAGTTTTACTCAACAGAATAATCTCAAAACACACCAGCGCTTTCACGCCGGAGAGAAGCCATATTACTGCTCAGAGTGTGGGAAGAGTTTTAATCGACAGAGTCCTCTCAATGAACACCAGTGCATTCACACAGGAGAGAAGCCATATCACTGCTCAGAGTGTCGGAAGAGTTTTAGTAGACAGAGTTCTCTCAACAAACACCAGCGCCTTCACACAGGAGAGAAGCCATATCACTGCTCAGAGTGTGGGAAGAGTTTTACTACACAGAGTAGTCTTCAACTGCACCAGCACATTCACACAGGAGAGAAGCCATATCACTGCTCAGAGTGTGGGAAGAGTTATACTCAACAGAGTCATCTCAACGAACACCAGCGCATTCACACAGGAGAGAAGCCATATCACTGCTCTGAGTGTTGGAAGAGTTTTACTCAACAGAGTAGTCTCAAAAAACACCAGCGCATTCACACAGGAGAGAAGCCACATCACTGCTCAGCGTGTGGGAAGAGTTTTACTACACTGAGTAATCTTCAACGGCACCAGCGCATTCACACAGGAGAGAAGCCATATCACTGCTCAGAGTGTGGGAAGAGTTTTACTCAACAGAGTCATCTCAACGAACACCAGCGCATTCACACAGGAGAGAAGCCATATCACTGCTCAGAGTGTGGGAAGAGTTTTATAACACAGGGAAGTCTTCAACTGCACAAGCGCATTCACACAGGAGAGAAGCCATATCACTGCTCAGAGTGTGGGAAGAGTTTTACTCAACAGAGTCATCTCAATGAACACCAGCGCATTCACACAGGAGAGAAGCCATATCACTGCTTAGAGTGTGGGAAGAGTTTTACTACACAGAGAAGTCTTCAACTGCACCAGCACATTCACACAGGAGAGAAGCCATATCACTGCTCAGAGTGTGGGAAGAGTTTTACTACACAGAGTAATTTCAAAAAACACCAGCGCATTCACACCGGAGAGAAGCCATATCACTGCTCAGAGTGTGGGAAGAGTTTTACTACACAGGGAAGTCTTCAACTGCACCAGCACATTCACACAGGAGAGAAGCCATATCACTGCTCAGAGTGTGGGAAGAGTTTTAAGCCTGGTTTATACTTTCGCGAGCGACCGTAGCGCGCGGCTCCGCCCACCTCGCGCGACCCTGCGCGAGCGGTGTAGGCGTTTATACTTTCGCGAACGTCGCGAGCGTCGCTGCAGTGTTCTCCGAAACGATAGGTGGCAGTGGAGAATAAAAAACCCCTGCAAAAACGGGGAAAGAACATTTTTACCTGACCAGAGACCGTATATATACACATCAGGCATCAAACGTAAATATGGCTTTGCAGTGTTGTCCGAAACGATACGTTAACAAATACGAGCCTCTTGTAATTCCAGGGCGACACATGAGAGAACGTGAAGACGTTAAGATTGGGCGTTTTGAAAATAAACAACCATAAACTAATGTGATAAAAAAGCGAATTATTTCGATTCATTTCGAGTATATGTATAAATATTTAACTTAATTAAGTTTAACGTGCTGGGAAATATTGAAATGGACCTTTAAAGTGACGTACAAGTGCATTAATTCCACCTTGTATAGGTGTATGAACCCGGCAAACATGACTTTGTCCATCGCGCTGAAGCGCGGCGCGCGCGCGAAGTTACAAAATTCGGGAGGTGCACGACCTCGCGCCGCGACAGCGCGCGAGGCCCTCGCGCACGGGCGGAGCCACCGCGATTACGTCATTTTCGCCGCGCGGGCCCTCGCGCCGCTCGCGGCGCGTCGAGTATAAACCAGGCTTTACTCAGCGGAGTCATCTCCAGCAACATCAACACATTCACACAGGTAAACAGTAGTGGGAGACTCTGAGCACAGACGTTTGAACGTTTCCTCATCAGTCATGAATGATTTTAAGTTTTCTTATGTTTTCACTCTCCATGGCTAGGAGGCTAACTGGCATCAGTGTCCCTGCTTGGTTATGAATGTGATTAGTTTGTTAGTGTAAATGTGGATTGGCACATAAGAGATAGTAGTTGGTAATTGAACATGAGAAACGTTACCGGATAACAATACAGAGGTGAATATATGAAAGACCACATATACAAATATGCTCCGTACCCCCCAAAAATGTTTTGGTACCTCTGGGGATTCTAGGGGTGCCACCAGGGGTACATGAGCCGTAACAGGTCCTATTTACCACTGTATTGATGTAGAGTCTTGTTAGCAGGTCGGGGCTGCATTGTACAGCCACAGACACTCGTCTGCTGGCCTTTGATGTACACTGTACTGCTACAGATTTGGAGCAGCGAACTGTACTGAACAGCCATTTTAACGTCCTGCTGCTCTGTCCTTGTAGCAGGTCTCTTAGTAGTTGGGGCTGTGGTAACCTTCTAGGGTACTGGTGTCTGTGCTGAGACTTCCTCTCTTGTGTGCTCTAGGTGGAAAATGAACAACCTCGGGAGCAGAGAATACACCAAATTCAAAATCAACAGTGGATCCACTCTTGCCAAATCGTGCCCTAAGAAGTTTAAAAACCCATCGAGGGTGTTCATTTCCTCTCTCGGCTGAGACAAGGACAAATTAAAAAAAAATTGTCTGCTCTGGAGAATGAACCCCTCCAAATTATCCTCCTCATTGAACTCGTGGGAGGGACAAATCGAGGAGGGTAGCTCAAACGGTTCACCATCCCTAACCTGTTTAATCAAGTCCTCAGACAAGATACACATTGGAAGATAACCGTAATCCTCCTTCTGATAATGCCTCACCTCGTAAGACTCCCTCACTGTCCTTTAATGGTGGATTATTCTGTGACGTGGCAGGTGTTGTGCAATCAGGAAGCGCACACAATCTCTGAGGGGATTGGTTTTTTAACAAACGGGTTTTACTTTGAACATACGGGGTTGCACACAAATTGACAGTAGACACACGAACAACACGAGCACAATGTGGCATGATGACACTAACGGAACTAACTGGCTAACACACATATGACCAACTAATCATTAGACATAAAGACAACAGACTCGACCAGCAACCTGACATATAACAGAACACTAAAACTTAACAAACTACACACACAGACATCTACAGACACGAGAAGCCATGAACAAAACAGAAATATAGAAAGATTAATCAAATCTGACATCCAAGACACAACAGACTGCACAAGACCACAAACGGTCACCATAATTTTTACTTTCACAATAAGTTTCACTATAATATGCACCATCACCTTACAATAACCCACAAAGACTGAACACCAACGATTAAATACCAGAACTAAATTACAAATGAGACACAGCTGAAGGGGAAGTAACATGGGGCGTGACTGAACAGACTAAAAAGTGATACATGATTGACAGGGAGGCGGGGCTAGACATGACACCCTCCTTAAAATCTCTGCATCACCTCTATTCCGTGACCTACAGAAAGCATGGACTACACTTGCTTACAAAGTGTTATTGTGTGTTTTGGATTCCTGTAAATATATTAGTCCGGAAATTTCAATGTGTTTCAATAATTTAATTAGTTTTTAATATGTGACTAAAGCTGATGTGAAATGTGCATACCTCAGGGGTCACCAAATGGCGGTCCGGATCCAATCACATTCCCGATTAACTGGATACGGACCCAAATTCCAAAAATATTTTTTTATTTTTACGGGAGACTAAATTTTAAACCGGAGCATTTATTTCAGGGCTACTGGAAAAACATTCCGTGACGAGTGTTACGTTCGCCCCCCCCCTCCCCCCCCCCCCTCCCCGCTCAACAACTTACGTTCGACACCGCCGACCCGGACCAAAATTGGACCGAGGAAAGATATAATTGATTACCCCTGGCATACATGTTTTAACTGGGACTCCATGGAAATCATGGTGGTGTTTTTGACTCTTCTGAAAGTCTGTAAATGCTCTATTGACAGATTAAAAGCAATACTACACAAACAGACCTTTTAGTGTTTTTTGTCTTTAGTTTGTTACACTCACAGAAATGATTCATGGCAGAAATGATTCATTTTATGCATTTACATCTATTTGATTTTATTTAAAAACTCATATATTTTATATTTATGCCTTAACATTAATTATTATCTACATAATCTAATCAATTCTAAAATGTCTTGAATGTAATTAGTTAATTTATACCTACACAGTTGAAATAATTACAGTTGTAAATCAAACAAGATTCTGTTATATAAAATGTATGTGACTGGTTTTCATTGAAGTTATGAGAAATGAAATGCGCTGCTCTCCCGCGGGTCTCCAGCAGGCAGGTTCATGTGGGTAGGAGTCGTCCATGCCACGGTAAGCAATCCGAGACATCCTGTTTTATTACTTTCAAATGTGTCCTAATCGTGCAGTTTATATCGCATCACATCAATGTAAATGTATTTGTATAGTTCTTGATTATTTTAAGTAGTTTTATGTCGATCGTGTTGCTGGACAAGACAATACCAACACATGCTAACATCACAGCGAACAGGCTTGCTTTTTCATGACATCTTAGCTAGTTCGGTAATACAGTTTGATACTGGATTAAACTAACCTATTGCGGTTGGTTTTCATGCAGGTTAAAATTACTAGTTATATCAGTTGCAAAGCAAGCCGGAAAGCATTCTCTTTGTCCACAACATTTAGTATACTCATTTTGTAATAAACTAGGCGCTGTCTGCTTATTTAAAGGTGAACTTGAGAACTCGTGCCATGGAGGTGTTTTGGTAGGTGCAAACTCATTACATTTTGACAAAATTCTGTGCTGTGAATGCACAATATGGCATTTCTGTGATTCATGCAAATCTGCAATATAAAAGTGTCTTTTTTTTTAGGGGGGAGGGGTGTCAATGTGCTTCACAAGCTTAGTCGTGAGTACAAATAACTTTGTTGGAGTGTTTTACAGATGGGGTGGTCCACTAGGGAAATGTCAGTGACTTTGTTAGCCTCAGCACCTGTGTTTTATTGAGTCTCTGACACTAACAAGCATGAATCATGTGTTTGTTTGTTTTCCCAGAATGAAGACATCAATGTGAGCTGTCTTGATTGTGCGTGATTGTGTGCTGAGTTGTCTGAGCATCTACCTCAATGAAGACCTGGGCACACTGGTTAAAGAATACGGGGTATGTCAGCCTACTGTCTTTTGTGCCAGATGGAATTTCCATCCAGATGTGCCGGGTAACGTGCCGTTCATGAGAATGGGATAGACATGAGAACACATTGACCTTGACCACCAGTAGTTTATCATTAAGTCCAATGGCTTGTTTGTTTAGAATGAGAAATTCCCAAAAGTAAAGTGGTGGTAGTGCTGTCGCTTTGTAGGAAGTAAATCCACTTGGTCCAGAGGAACCTGAGGATAAAGTGGGCCAGGTTGGGGCACCCAAACCTAAACGCCTTTACTATGCAAAGGATGACAATTCTCACCAAAACAACAAGGTGAGGACACAGACACTTCATATTTCTTATGACCCAGCAGCATGATTTGGAAGTGTTAAGTAAGAAAAGCCTTTCAAATAATGTCAAGTCATTTTGATTCTTGGTTCTGATCAGCTGGATTCTAATATTTGTGTGTGTGTGTGTGTGTGTGTGTGTGTGTGGTGGGGGGATCACTAGGATGCATGTTGTGGACTATCTGCTTATGAACTCCAGCGCCTTGAGAACATCACACAGAAGGAAGCCTTCTTGTCTTCTTTGAACATATGGCAAGTACGTGGACATGTTAACTGAAACTATAACCAATACACAGGGTTCGTACGGTCATGAAAAACCTGGAAAAGTTATGGAATTTGAAAATAGCAATTTCCAGGCCTGGATAAGTTTTGGAAAAACTAAAAATACTCAAATGTTTTGGAAAAGTCATGGAAATTTGCTTGACACAATAAATATATGTCGATAACCGGAAGAAAAAATAAACATATATAATATAGCCATGTTTTTTCTTTGTGCGGACCACTAACGTAACTTCACAGGTTAGTTCGCTACGTTAGCGTTGGACTCCAAGCGGAGCTGTAGATTGTACTTTGATGACGTGTAAATCAGCGTAATGCTGGTAAATGCCGATTCAACTATGGCTGCTTCAGTTGGACAAATACAAGCTATGGCTTGAGAAAGACAAGGACACGGGGCATGCAAAATGTGCACTGTGTGGTTAACCAACTGGTTAACGTTGGGGTTAGAGACTGAAAAGTCCGACGCAAAGCAGTTTTCGTCGTTAAGCGCGAACCTAGATAATCCGTGTATCATTCGTTCATTTGATATTCAACTGAAAATCAAAATCGGAAAATCAAAAAAACAGTTCATTATTTTGTTTTTCGTTTTGAATATAAAAACAAAAAAACAAATCAGGCTTGTATTTTTCAGTTTTTTATTTGATGATCCAAACAAAACTAGCTAAATTAAAAATCGGATTCGGAGCCGAACTTGATTTTGATTTTTTAACTCGACCCATTTGTGTGCCCCGGAAGTTGTTCTTCGTGGTCTTCGTTTGACTGCGGTAAAGTTGGTTTCACGTTTGCATATTCGGAATTCTTTCTTCAATAATAAGTGCCCAAATGTGCAAAATAAATATCTACAACTTTGTTTACGCCAGGAATATACATATTTAAGTTGTATACAACATTTTATTTAAAATGTACTATTGTGACCGCTACGACGTCTAAGGCACCGTCTACAAATTACGTTAACACGGACGCAAGTGGCGGTAGTAAAGGCCCCAGAGCACTGCGCACTCTGTTTTTTTTTCTTTTCAATAATTTCAATATCTTTTCAATGGTCCATCATAAGACCACCAAACAAGTTGTATTACACAAAGTATATAGTTGTTATTTAGGATGCACTTTGTGTAATACAACTTGTAATACAACGGGCAGTCATGGCCTGATTGTAGGGAACTGGTCTTGTGACCGGAGGGTCGTGGGTTTGATTCCCAGGCTTGAGGCCATGACTGAGGTGCCCTTGAGCAAGGCACCCAACCCCAACTGCTCCCCGGGTGCCGGGCTGCCCACTGCTCTGGGCACGTGTGCACCACAGCCCCCTAGTAATCACTAGTGTGTGTGTGTTCTAACTGCACAGATGGGTAAAAAGTGGAGGACAAATTTCGATCGCGGTGAAAAAAAATCACAATTGACAAAATATGGCACATTTATATGGGTATTTCTACCTTGCACCAATTTGTGGAGGTCAGTTTTTGTCTAATTATGTCAATAGCTTTTAAATGGTGCATCATAAGATCATAAAACAAGCTATTATATATTAAGCGCAATCCTAAGCAACAACCTATAAGTCAGATATGGGTATTTCTACCTCTTACCTAATAGTGGTGGTGAGTTTTTATCTTTTAATTTCAATAGCTTTTAAACGGTCCATCAGAACAGCACCAAACAAGTTGTATTACATTAAGCCCATGATGACCAGCAACCTACAACTCAGATATGAGTATTTCTACCTCTTACCTAATAGTGGTGGTGAGTTTTTATCTAATTATTTCAATAGCTTTTCATAATATTCTTATTTTATGAACAGCACCTGTAATAAGAGTTGTAGGTTGTTGTTTAGGATGCACTTAATATATATAACTACTTGTTTTTCTTTCCCATGACTGTCTAGCATACAGAACTAGACTGAGAGACCAGTTTTAGTTCATTAGCTATTTAATATTGTCTTCAATATTGAACCTTTTCACAATATTCAAATTTTCTTAAATATATCAGTCGGCGTGCAACGAATGAGTATAATATACAAGTTTCATCTTTTGAATGGAATTACTGAAATAAATAATATACCAATATCTGTGTAACGTGGTGGGTTGGACACAATCGCGATAAAGGGCTGGCACATACTTTAACGGAGCTAGTCTCCTCTAGTAGGGTGACCAGAGTTGGGTTTCTGAAAAGGAGGACACCTTTTGTACTGGGTGGGGGTCATCGGTGTATCGGTGAATGATTTAGGTGGATGGTGTGTGTGTCGAACGTTTTTTCTCTTTAACTCCTCCGTAAACGTACACTTTCGTTTCATCGCCGTAGAACCGGCGGACACACGTGCTTTCACTTGTAAACACTTTTGCACTGTACATGTATTCTGTTTGAGGCAGTCGAACAAATTCCCCCCGGACATTTTTTAGGTCTCAAAAGTAGGACATGTCCGGGAAAAAGAGGACGTCTGGTCACCCTAGCTCTAAGTGAACCGCGCCCACACGGAGAGTGCGCAACTTACAAGGCATACAGAACACACTTCACAGAAACACTCACGAAGGAATATAAAGGACCACAGCGATTATGAAAGGAAAACACGTTTATATAAATAATACAAGGCACAGAAAACACAGCAGAGACTAAAGTAAACGAACACTACAAAACACAATGACAAATATTAACACCGGATCATCACTGGATATCCATTTGCTGCAACGTGCACGAAATCTCTGCAGGCGTCTTGCCACCTTCAAATAAATATTTAATTAATCTAGAATGTGGTTCCAATATGGTCACGTTGTCTATACCAATATAGACTATGTTCCAATGTTTAGGCTCAGAGTAGAACAAGTAACACTGCAGCGCACTCCCGCACAAACGAAGACCACGAAGAATAAACATATCAGTAACTTCCGGGGCACACAAATGGGTCAAGTTAAAAAATCAAAATCAAGTTCGGCTCCGAACCCGTTTTTTTATTTTGCTATTTTTGTTTGGATCATCAAATAAAAAACTGAAAAATACAAGCCTGGTTTGTTTTTTTGTTTTTATATTCAAAACGAAAAACAAAATAATGAATGGTTTTTTGATTTTCCGATTTTGATTTTAAGTTGAATATCAAATGAACGAATGATACACGGATTCTAGATTTAGACACGCCTTGATCGTAAACACAGAATAGAAAAAAACTAACAATGTTCTCGTGCGTACAGCGTGAGAAAGAGCGACCGCGTTGCCGAGATGGGCTGCGGTGGAGGCTGTGCTGCTTCAGCTTATCGTACACAACACTACACAACACAACACTCCACTACACTCCACAGTGCTGCCACTGCACCTCCACGCACCGCACGAAATTAAGAAAAGTCGGTCGTAACTCCGTCCGTCGTTAACCAGACCCGTCGGTAAGCGGGAACTCACCGGCTTTTAGCCCGGATACGGCTTATAGCTACAACATTTTCCATTAAAAAAACTTAGATGCGGCTTATATTGATATTGAAAATACGGTAAATGTTTATTTTTTCAATTATGTGTCTTTTCATTAATTGATGATATACTGTGGAATTTTAGCCTGGATTTTTTCTTATTTTTTGTGTCTACACATATGTTTAGAGAATGTACAGTCATTGAAATTTGTCTGAAAGTCATGGAAAAGTCATGGAAATTAGTTGTCAAAAAAGTGTATGAACCCTGAATACAAGCCTGATTAGCAGTTGTCCATTTCACACCGTCTCCCTCTCATACTTTGTCTTCATCTACTCTCCTCTCAGTCTCTTTTTCTCTCCATCCTGCTCTTTTCACTGTTGTCTCCTACTGTCTTCTCTGTATCTTTCTTTCTCTCATACTCACTCCTCTCCCACCAGTGTAACTTCACACAATTTTGCATGGGAATTTAAAAAGGTGACAAATTTGGTATTAATGGGTTATTCTCAATTTTGTTCCTTCTACAATGTAATTTACAAATATGTCATTCCTGTCTTTCTTGTAGTATGTTTAGCATTGCTGTTCATGGAGAGAAACAATGGGATAATTAGTGTTTTTCTCTGTGAAAAGGCAGCTGAGGATCTGAGGCAGTCAGAAAAGCCAAAGCCAGATGTCAAGAGGTAAGTCATAAAGCAGTGTAGTTGGAAGCATGAATTATTTTTGCTCTTGGGGCTGAATATTGACTAGAAGGGGGTGTTTCCAACAGTCGAGGAGTAAAGGGAGAGACATGGGAAGGTTAGGGAAAGGTTGGTTCTTTCTCAGGGCCTGAATTTCAGTGCGGGATTGCGGGAATTGCGCACTATTTCTTCGATTCCCGCAATTTTAGCCATAATAATGCGGGAAACTTCCCGCACACAATTACAGCGAAAACGTTCAGCAAAACATAGCTCGGTTTGTATTGTGAGACGGACAGATAGTCGGACAGACCGACGTCCGTACTGGACGCTGCACTCGGCGCTCTCACTCTTCCTAGCACCGCAGCGGCGGTGACGTTGACCAAACTAATCCTCAGTGTTCACACACAGGTGACGGTAGTAAACTAAAGCAGCAGTCCAAAGATATGTTTCAGTCCAACTGGCCAAGAATATATCCTTGGCTCGAACTTAATAGCGGTGAAATGAGCTGCTCGATTTGTAAAATGTACAGTGCTGTGCCTTTTACCAGCCGATGCTACAAAACATCGACTTTAAGTCGCCACTCGGCTAGTGTCTCTCATACAGCAGCACTGAAAAGAAAGCGCGAGGCTGATCTGAAAGTGGTGGTCGATAACGGAGGAGAAGTGCAAAAAAACAGATTACCAGGGATGCCAACTTTATCACTTTGAGTGAGATTTGATTTTAGGAGGGAGGGAGGGGGGTGGCGGCGTGTGTGTAAAATATAGGCCGGGGGTGGGGTGTGCGTGTGTAAATTGTTGGGGGGGGGGGGGGGGGGTGTATAAAATGGACACATTAAGTATTATATCAGAGCGATATAAGCGAACTAGTGGCTCCAGAGCGAACTAGTAACTCATTGAATCATAGATGTAGATCAGAGGTAAATAAACTAGATTTTTTCAGCGTGAGAAATCGGATGTGGCGTTTGTACGTGTGAAGACGGTCAAATGCGTGTGTCTCACGCTCATTGCGTGAGAGTTGGCAACCCTGGATTACTGCAATGCATAAAATTCTGCCTGATGCCCAGTCAGCTGATTGTGATGTGATGACACATTTCAGCACACAAAACAGAGGTAAAATTAAGTTATAACAAGCCTAACCAATGTATGCTAATTTCAGCTTGGCCCTCCAAGAGAGCAGTTGGAATGTTTTTTTTTTAGTATTTAGAAAAGAAAGACCAATGAGAGGACAGATCAGGGTAGAGAAGAACCATATATATACACGTATATAAAATATATACATTGTAACTTGTCTCTTGGTTCTTCTCTACCCTGATCTGCACAGCAAGACCTGAATTTAGGTTCACCAGAAGTATCCCCCCCCCCAAAATGTAGAAATCCCCCTTATGTGACACATTTAAGGGGGGAATTCCCACTCATTTTGAAAAATGAATTTCAGGCCCTGTTTCTCTTCTTTATCATCCTCCCTCCAACCTTCCTCTCACTCCTACTGTCCTCTCTTAGGCCAATACAAGACAGCTCACTTCTTTACGGGTGCTGAAAAGTTGAATCATTTCAGCTTTTCAATGCTGCTCAGCACCTCCCTTGTTTATTACGTCACAAGGTAAAGTTTTGTGACCAATTTGCAAAAAACTGGGCAAAACACAATGTGAGTCAGCTTTAGACATAACAGGCATGATGCACACACACTACTACTCCCTGACTGGAAGACTGCATCTTTATTTCCTCTACCATACTACTATTTTAATTGATTTATCAGGTGCCCAGGCTCAACTCAAACATGTGAGAACAACACTACTCCTTTATATGATAATTGTCAGATTATTTATTGTCACCTTGGCAGAAAAGTGCAAAATATTCAAGAGTAGTACTGCACACCTGATTAATCACTTAAACTTATAGTATACGCAGGAAATGAAGGTCTTCCTGTCAGGATGTAGTGGAGCCTGTGCATCAAGTCTATTATTCCAGTGATGAGAGTAAGAAGGAGAATAAACCTTACCCCTACAAGAGCTTAGGAGAGAGAAAAGATGAGTAGAGAAGGAAGTGTCAGGAATAGCCGATGACATAATCAAGTTCACCTGTTTCACCACCACGCCCACATTCCATACATACTTAAGCACCAGAACTACACTTCCTGGTTGCGAAGTATTGCCTCCATGTTGTTGCATACCAAGCCTTTTCTCCGGTCTGTCTGCCTGTGTCCCGAACTCTGCTTGCCCCCTAGACCACGTCTCCCGCCTGACCCCTGGATACCTCCCGGACTCTGCTCTCGCCTCTCGACCTCGGACCGTTCTGACCACCGCTACTCCACTACAGCCCTACACCAGCATAACACCGCTGTGTGCTCTACGTGGCCTGCTGTACTGAATTATCTTAATAAAAAGCACTCACTTCCGCATCAGGATCTCTCCTCGCGTGTTCCATTCGTTACAGGAAGACTGTAGAAGAGAGGGAGAGGTGGTTGGAGAGGTTTGCCTCCTTTTCTTCAATCCGTTTTCCCTGCACCAATGAACAGTTTCTTATTTGGCTCTTACAGCAGCTATTAGCTACGTATTTACATCGCTGATCTGAATAAAATCAGTGGGAGGGTTCCTGGTTCTGTATTGTTAGATGTATTTTTAGTTGGTGTGTAGTTAACTGCATTTCTTTAGCAGGTCAAAGGCTTCATTAGGAAAAGAGCAGGCTCTGCAGTCTCCCCAGAAATCCCTCTGTCTTAAAGAAGCACAACGCCTTACCCCCAGTGGTGGATCAACCCTTAAACACGTGAGAACAAGTCTACTGTAAAGAATATTTGTCAGAGTTTTTAATTGTTGTTGTCATCTTGATTGAAAAGTCCACAATTTGAGAGAAGACTGTATATAATCTCATGTTAACAAAAACACACAATGCATCCTTATGACTTTTTCTTTTTTTCCAGGCTTTTAGGAGGTGATCAAAGGTCTTAAGGTCATTGTTACCTTGAACATGCATCCATCTCATTCTCATGAACACATATATGCAGTGCTTTAAAGCAGTGGCGTGCACACATAGACATCAGGTGGTGCTAAAGCACCAGCAACTCTACCCTTTATCAACGAAAGTGCCCTTTAGAAACTTCGGTTTTCATTTTACTGAGGTCGGTTTGAAATGATCTTTTGAAAACCTGAGCGATTAAAAACAATGCCCTGAAATGAGCCACCACCTCGCACACGCCCGACCTCTCTCTTCCTTTAACACCAGATGCGCTGCAGCAACAGTTCAGTTCAGCGAGTGGAAGGAAGCGTTTTCAGCACAGCACACACGGTCACAGATAGACTTCTTCTCCCGTCCCCACCAGCCAAGTCACATACACATCAAGTCAAATCTACCGTTTGCCCTCTAAGCCCAACGTGAAATCATTTTGTTGTGCAGTAAAATGTCTCATACAGCACCAAACTACTAAGCATTTTTAGCTGACTGGTCGTGAGGACGACCACATACAAATAATTAAGGTAGAGTTTGCAGATCTATGTGTTAAGCTGAACATTTTCTGTTGTATAGGTTTTGTTAGACAACATAAATTAACACATTCATTTGTGAAAGAAGAAACTGGAAGTTCCCCATTACCTGTGAAAAATGCCCATCTGCATTCATGTAATGACAACACTCAGTAGCCTATAACTCCTTCTTGTTCTTTTTGGTCTTTGTACTGTCTTAATTGTAGGCCTATATTGATTTACTAATTGCAAAATATATGCAACAAGGCCTGCAGACAGTGGAGGGTAAACAGAAGTTAACTGAAGGACTTAAAAATTACTGTATATAGTTAATATTGGATATGAATTTTATCAGTTGGCTGCGTGACTTTTCTCCGTTGAAAACTCGCGTTTAGAGAATGTTACAAATAAAATGTCAAATTTCATTCAACATGTGCTTGTAATTTTTTTTATAATTAGGTGTACCACGTGCGCTAAACAGTGCCCTTCAACCCCCCCGAGTACTTGCCCCCCAAAATGTCTGTGCACACCACTGCTTTAAAGAAATATCTTCAAATTAACATTCAGTTGGCCTAAGGATGAGCTGCTTATATTGTGGTGGTCCAGGTTAGGGTCACACAGCTCATCATCCTGTTCTTTCTGTTCCAGGACATTGAATCCAGAGAGGCTGAGCAGATGTTGCCGAGCAGAGGGTCATGGTCCTGATGGTAATGGACGCTTTGCTGATGTTGGTGTTGTGCTGGAAGGTGTGGAAGTTCTCCATAACCTGCAGAGTGTCAGCCATACATGTGTGATGCTTTATGGGCTGATCTACACACTCAACTTGAGTTATCCAAAAAGCATGCGTACATTCGAGGTGTACCAGAAAATCCTGATGGACCTGGACTCAACCAAGCTTTCACCAAAAGTACAGGCACTGAAAATCTAATTGCTCCAGTAATTTGACTGGCAGTAATGCACTTAAACAACCCCTACCTGATTTGTCTTTTTTCCTCAGTCAGAGAGGATCTTGTGTTTAAATGATCCCTTAGTTATTGAAGGGTATATCGGGGAAATACCTGTTTTGTTTTCTTTTAGTGTTGAAGCATTTAATGGGAGTGTTGTGAGAGTGTAGGTGGGTTCATGGATGGCCGGTTTCTGAAGTGTGTTAGCTGGCAGTGTTGTAATGGCTCAGCTCAAACTGTATTTGTCATTGTTTCTGAATTCTGTATGATCTGGTTGTCTTTAAAAGATATTTAATCTACAGAAAAGATCCTGAAGATGTTGTAATTTCATGTATTTAATGTTTAATGTGAAGTTCTAATGCTAATAAAGCTTTTGAATCAACAAGATGGTCTGATTGTTCTTATGCATCATTAAGATTGTACTAAATGGAAAGACCGAATGTGATTGGAGATCACAGAGATGAAAGAAAACAAAACTGAGTCTCAGACATGAAGAATTTAAGGCATTTTCCCCACTGTTTCCAAATGTTTATCTGAAGTGACAAACCCAGATGTGTATCATTACTATGTTGCTGAAACAGTGTGTTTACACCAGAGAGGCAGTGAAAGCTTACTGCAATTTAGATGCTTATAATTACTTTCTCAGTGGAAAAGTTGATGCAGAGGGCATTAGAATTGTATATGGTGAAGTTGGAGCAACCTGCCAAACACGTCACTATTTCTAAAACATACTGCACATGTTTCTTAGTAAGGAGTGGGGGTTGTTTTGTTAAACTCTATATTTAATTATATATTTTCAATGGTTTGAACATTTATTCAGCTTATTAGAAACAAACGTCGATTACAAAAGACTTCAGAATCGCCTTTATTGTCATTATAATTTACATTACAATGAAATTTGATTCTCATCCAAGGTGTTTGCCAGTACAGTAAATACACACACAACATAAAACATAAATCTATAAGTTGAGGTAGTGCCACATATACATGGTTCGTAGATTGCTTGCGTGATATTTTGAATATTGCACAAGCTATATTACAATGTATGTTACAAGTATTGCACATATTACAAATATTGCACATATTGCACGTGGGAATTATTTACATGGGTTATATTTCACATGGCTTGGGGATTTACATTTTTGCAGTTATTTACATGTATTTAGTGCAGTGATGGCTCTAGGGTAAAAGCTCTCATTAGGGGTGCTTGAGCAACCCTAAAAGGGTCCAGACCAGAGGTGGAAAGAGTACTGAAAAATTGTAATTGAGTAAAAGTATCATTACTTTGCCTAAAATCTACTCAGAGTAAAAGTAAAATTACCCATCTCAAAATTTACTCGAGTAAAAGTACAAAATTACTTCATTTAAAATGTAATTTGAGTAAAAGTTACTTAGTTACTTTCAGTTATTTAATGCATGGATGAATCATGAACCAAATTCAGCACAAGTTGTTTTAATCGATTTCAAAGTGTATTTAAGTGCACATCCACACTTGCAAAAAGATCAGCTGGGCTCAGGGACATACTTCCTCACAGCACAAGGACAGTCACAACCTGTACCATAAAGTGCAAACAATTTTCAGTCCTATTATCCAACGGACAACACTATGATAAGAATAAAGAAATTTAAATTACAAATTATTCAAAAACCAAAATGCACACAAAATTAAGTGCCCACAAGACGCCACAAATCAAACTAAAATGCAACAGGATTCCACTACTCACAATAAAATGCCCACAGGATCCCACAATTTAAAAGTAAGTGCTCACAGGATCCAACTATTCAAAATACAGTGCCCACCAGATCCCACTATTCACAATAAAATGACCATAGGATCCCACATCTCAAAATAAAACAAAATGCGCACAGGATTCCACTATTTTAAATGCTCACAGGATCCAACTATTCAAAATACAGTGCCCACAGGATTCCACTTTTCACAATAAAATGTACACAGGATCCCACAGAACCTGAGAGATAGAAGATTTAAAGATAGAACAATCTCATCCTTTTGGAAAATAAGAGCACCAGATTACGACCTGATTATGAGACAATGGAAAGGACGTGCGCAAGGCAAGGCCATGCAATTGGCATTCAGTTCTGGGACTCTGGGAAGTTTAAATTTCTGCCCGCATTTAACTTTTTACCATCAATATTTTTTTACTCAGTAATGTGAGGGCGTTCAAATGTACTGAAGTAAAACTACTTGGGTCAAAATGTACTCAAGTAAAAGTAAAAATTACATGTTTCAAAAACTACTCAGAAAATTACAAATTACTCATATAAAGTACTTGATTACAGTAATGTGAGTAAATGTAATTAGTTACTTTCCACCCCTGGTCCAGACATGCCTATGTTGTGTGCCTTTTTGGGACAGGCTTGCTGGAAATGTCAAATGCTTTTATTTAAATGCTTTAAATTTGTTGTTTACCTAGAAGCCACCCATCACGCACTCTGCTAGCTTGTAATCTTATCCCAACCATGCTGTTTGTAAGGATGTACGAATCATTGGGTTGATCCAGGCCAACGTGCCACTACATTAGTAAGGCACATTTTTGCATCACAGATTATTTGCACATTTATGGAATTAAAGAGCTTTTTATTCACATAAGCAAATTCCTCCTCAGATGGTGCCTTTATAAATGTGCAGTCGATCGCTCCGATTACATTAGTGAAACCGGCTATCGCTGCAAATTGCGCTTTAATGTTTGCCTGGTCAACCGCTTCATATGGGAACTTTATATACCTAGCTGACATGCAGATGATCCCATCCAAAACAGCTGGCATGGTCCGGCTCAGACATGACTGGGATATCCCCGGCCGGGCTGGCAGTTCTCTTTGAAACGAGCCAGTCGCCAGGAAGCCAAGCGTTGTCAGACCTGTAAAGGAACTGGCAATGCGCGACTCCTCGCGTTTCTCTCTCCAAAACTGGACCCAACTCAGCACAAGAGGACAGTTTTTGGAAATATGAAACGGCTTATAAGCCAGCCATCATCATGGACCAAAAAAAATCATAATGATTACGGAAAACTCTCTCGGCGAATTCGGCCATTATCAATATCTTCCAGTAATGCTAACGCTGCCATCTCCCAAGAACTCCAGCACAACATTTAATGCATGTTTATATTGCCCAAATGTACTGTGAAGATGTGATGACAACGGAATAAAGGAGATTGGACTGCCCTCTCTCCTCAGAGTCCTTGTTCTAGACGAGACTCTCACGCTTTTACTTATTTAATAAAACTCTCTTTTAACCACGTCTGAGTCCTCATCTATTTTCAGGAAATTTCCACGACACACACATTTACACATTTAAAAAAAAATTAAAGTTATATACCGTTAAATTCAGCTCTCAACTTCTTTAGTTTATATTTTAAAAGTTCATTTCACTTTATTTTTTAAGTAAAAAAATTAAAAAGTATTTAATTTTATTTATGACAAATTGCTTTCTTGATCACCCCTTTACAAAAAAACAACATAACTTGTTGGTCACGGCCTGTGGTGGCCTCCGTCATTTTGATTTGAGAAAGGTGGCGACCCTACGGGCACATAACAGTGTGGGAATGGTTATTAAGGGAATGGGAAAGGTTTATGTAGCGTAAAACTGTGGGGTGGGTTTATAAAGCCTTAATATAGTGTATGAATACTTAAATAAATGTACCGTTTCTACTTAGCGGGTTTTCAGTTATCGGCCAGGGTGGTTGTGGAACGTCTCTCACGCGCTACACGGTGGATTACGTAGTGAGTCCGCGTGAGTATTGCCCAGTGACCTTGAGGTGGTTGCCGGGGTAACACATTGGTTACTGTAAACAGAATGGACGCTAGAGGTGTGGCCTGATTTAGCGAGATAAGTTCGCTAGTTAGGTGAATCATATATGCGCTATAACGTATCTAACAATATCATTCACTCAAAAACAAACAAGGTCACCAATATTCATATGTACACATGTATATCTGTGTTAACTACACATTTTGATAGTAACTTGTCCATTTAGCTGTCGTTAAATTAGGTAACTAGTAGTTTCTTAGCGATCAGGATATCCAGCTTCATTACTGGAAAACTCACCAATCAAGCCGAACGATTTATTTTGTCATTTTTTCGCACTGACATTTTCGTGCCCTAAGAAATATTTGAAATGTATCGTTAGTTGTTTTTACGGTGTAGCAATTGTTTGTAGTGAAAGTGTATTTTATCGTTTCTTTTCAGACTGCAAAGTTAGCTAGTTAGCTATGGCTGCAGTTGTGGTACACAGTCCCACTTCATATTTGGCGTTCGTACAAATAATCTGATGATCAAACAGTCATATTCCCGTGTGGAAACAACTGCGTCCACTACAATATTGACCAGAGATGGCACAAGTTCATTCCTGGTAAGACTGTTTAAACACGTATATTTACCTAAATCCGATGTGAATTCAATTACAATTGAATTAGAAGTTTATTTAAGTTATATGACATAAACAAAAAGAATAAATATATAAACAGAAAAACAACAACAGTTTGCCGTTAATAAACATGTCAGCAAAATAAATTTAAACCGATAAGATATAGACTGAAGCTTTAACTTATTTTGCCTACCCTTTTATATTATCTCACATTCTATATGCCAAAGCAAAGTCAAGAAATAAATAAAACAAACAAAAAACTACATATATAATCACTTTTCAGGTTTATAGGAGTTCATTACCTTACTCTAGCAATGTATGCCAGTCCGCCCCTGCCCTAAGCTCATATTTATTGTCTCTAATTTCAAATAGCCTCTGAATACAGTTAGGCAGTGAATTGTTTTGTACCCTATACATTATCTGTGCAATGTGTAAGTCGACTAAATCATTAAATTTCAGAGCATGTACTTTAAGAAACAGTTTGTTTGTTGAATCATAAAATTCTGCTTGGTTGATAATTCGTATTGCTTTTTTCTGTAATTTGATGTGTGTTAGTTTTATATGTGTTTCCCCATACCTAAACACAATAGGTCATGTATGGAATTATGAAAGAACAGTACAGTATAAATAGTGAATTTTGATTTGTGATGGTAGATTTGATTTGTGTTGATTTGATTATGTTGGTAGATAGATAGATAGATAGATAGATAGATAGATAGATAGATAGATAGATAGATAGATAGATAGATAGATAGATAGATAGATATGTGTGTTTGTGTTTGTGTGACATCAGAAAGCATGTGCTGAAGTGACAGATCTGGATCTTTATAAGGGCCTAACTGCATAGATTACTGCCATTATCTAACTACCTGCTTGTTGGAAACATCATGTGATACATGGATAAGGTCTCGTACCAGGACACGGAGAACCTCATGCCAACACGCCTTGTTTGGCTAAAGCCTGAGTCTTCTCACCATTTGGTATGACCTCATTTGTTACAAGCCACATCTGGACAGGAGGTAAGCAAATAGATGGAGGCAGGTAGGTAGTTATGTTGGTAGATACATAGATATGTGTGTTTGTGTTTGTGTTTGTGTGACATCAGAAAGCATGTGCTGAAGTGACAGATCTGGATCTTTATAAGGGCCTAACTGCATAGATTACTGCCATTATCTAACTACCTGCTTGTTGGAAACATCATGTGATACATGGATGAGGTCTCCTACCAGGACACGGAGAACCTCATGCCAACACGCCTTGTTTGGCTAAAGCCTGAGTCTTCTCACCATTTGGTATGACCTCATTCGTTACAAGCCACATCTGGACAGGAGGTAAGCAAATAGATGGAGGCAGGTAGGTAGTTATGTTGGTAGATACATAGATATGTGTGTTTGTGTTTGTGTTTGTGTGACATCAGAAAGCATGTGCTGAAGTGACAGATCTGGATCTTTATAAGGGCCTAACTGCATAGATTACTGCCATTATCTAACTACCTGCTTGTTGGAAACATCATACGATACATGGATAAG